>NC_060210.1:174032250-174341666 GCF_021130785.1 Homalodisca vitripennis
ATTACTCTTTAGGGTATTAAGCCTTCATGACGTTCACCATCTTGAGAAGTGATATTAATATTAATATTTTTCTTAAAAAAAAACTGCAAGAAAAATAACTGCGTTTTATTATTGTCTTTACTGGTTTCAGAAATAAAAATAAAAATTTAAAATCACACACATACAGACAGAAGAAATTAAAATAGACAAGGCACTGGTTGCATTTAGATTTTAGCTCCTGCTGGTCCATGGAGCAATATTACAAAGTTTGTGTAGAAAGTTTTAGTTGAACCCTGTATTATCGTGTCACAAATATTATGTAGTTCAGGATTAACAAGTTTGTGACGTGTGGTTGTGAGGAATCCATGGTCCCGATGAGTCTCCAGCTCTCGCATTCGCAGTTCCCACGCGCGCTAACAGTGAAAGGCTTCAAGGTCGTCCTCTAATTGATCCGCCACTCCATTCATTTGACTTGTTTCCTAAATGTTAAGGTACTCAGAGTCGAGGCTGACTCATCTCACACTGAGGTTGTGTGTCTCTACTGTACACCGTGTGAGGATGATTGATGATCTGTGTGGGTAGAATAGTCCATCAGGTTGTGGTGGCAGTCACTTTCCAAAACCTATCAGCCGACCAGGGAATATATTAGTTCGAATATATTGCAAACTCATCTTTATAACGACAGTGTACAGTTCGGGGAATAACAATATTTATGGTTTGAAATTTCGAAGAACATGCCTTGCACGTATGAGTGTTTTGCAAAGATGCAAGTGCTAGAAGTGATAAACGTGATGTAATTATTTCAAATAAAATACATTCTAAATGTAAAGTATGTAACAATAGTAGTATCTCCAGAAATAAGGTGTGACATATTGTATATTTTAGATAATTGAATTTTTAAATCTTTAAAAATCCCATGCTCTTGAGATTTAATGTGTTCTATGTTATATGTATTTGTAGACACCTACGTATATCACTACGAAAACGAATACTAAACTGAATTAAGCATTAAATTTATATTATATTTTGTGGTTCTAAGTCCATCAATATATCATATTCCTTACAATTGTGTTTCAAGGTGTAAAAGAGAGATTTTATCTCAATTAAACCCAAACAGTACAGGCAAATCATGCCATCATATATATTTTGCAATAATAAGTAATATACAAGAAACGTACAATTAAATAAATATTGAAGTGGCAGCTTATTACTTTCTTCCACCACAGTGCTGACAAAATAACTTCCGGTTACTTATAATGATAAACTGATACATTTCCCGCATCCCTTTCGAACAATACAAAAGCAAAGTACGTTATAAATATACTTATGTTGCTGCATAAAACACAATATTTGCTTAAATTGTTGAAATTAAATAAACCATTGTTATCTATTATCCAGAACTCAAACTCGATTGAGAGTGTTGATGTGTATTAGCGCACTTTTCACAACTATTGGAGAGACATAAGCTCTATTGACAACTTGCTGGTTTCCATCTTAGGCTTTCCCGGAAAAGAAAAGGGTGTGATTAGAAATTATATTGAGGAAGACTTTTGGCAAGTAGGTGTTGAAACCGAATCCTATATTCTTAGTACGCTATCAATCGATTCAAACCTTTTATACGCCTAATGCATAGTCATAAAATCATTAAAAAGTGAATTTGATATTAATCAGTTATGCCTTTACAATGATTAATGCAAATAAAATGACATACGGCACTGTGTGAACTTCCAGGAGCTTCGTCTGCCAGTGCCGACGAGCGAGACTATAGCAGCGGTGGCCAGGGAGATGGGAGCTGCCAGCTTTGAGGAGTCGCTGGAGACGGACTCCGAGCCGGCCGAGACAGGGCAGAGAGTGCAGCGGAAGTTGGTGACCGGGGTCGAGGATCTGGGAGACAACACGGAGTACCAGGAATATCAAGGCAAGTATAAGTAGTGTGAACGTTTAACGTCAAGGTTTATAGAATAGATGTGTGGAAATTAACAACTATTTTAGGTGAATTTGAACAAATGAAAGCTAAAAATGATTTAAGTATAGATATTTGTATTTGCTACTAATATTTTATATTTTCAAACTTTTGCTGTTTTCTATATCTTATATTTCTTCAATTATATCAAATTAATTTATAGATAACATATAATGCTCCCGGGGCCAACCAGAGAATATATTAGCTCACATATAGGCTATTACTAAATTTAAAACTGTATAAACGGTTAATTTTATTGCAAAACTTTTATCGGACAGTATTTATTACCGAATTTGAGAACTTAGATAAATCCACATTCCCCAGAGTTTACGTTAATGTTTATAGCTATGAATAACACTAAAATGACAAATTTTGATTTTCCCTTAAGTTTAATGCTGAAAACAAATGGCATATTTACCCATGAAACTCTTAGTCTAACTTCAATGGAAATACGAGTAAAACCCGCCCCTTCCCCTCAATAGCATAAACGAAAACCTTATACGGACAACCAAACTGCTACATGTATTCCTCTAATAGGTTTAGTCATTGAGTTAAATTCCCTGATATCTGAATTTATAGCTCTAAACCCTCAGGTGACACCCCAAATCGTGATAGCATTACGTATCATTTATATCAGTCTTTGCACCAAATCCCACATCACAGCTACAGCTTAATAGTCCTTAATGGTATAGATGGTGTCCTCAATGGTCCTCAATAGGAACCCTTTTCCTGGACAGCAAAATGACTCCAAGCACTCCACAGGTAAATAAATGTAATTTTGGAAAATTTTACACTGTCAGATCCATTTTTATTGTTATGTTGGTCTGAGAGATCAAGATTATACACCTATACAAGGATTTATTCAATGGGACAACCTCGGAAAGACAATCTGGACTGTGAGATGCGCTCAGAGTCTTTGACTCACAAAATTTCAATTTATATAGATATTTCTGTTCTACCCCACCCTATTTAGCTGAGCATTAGAGAAGCCTATCACTTGAGGGGATGGAACATTTTGTTTCTATCTGTCTGTCGGCCTTGTCCTCACGACATCTTAAGAGCTAACTTACTGATAGAACCAAAATTTCGAAGGAAGCTTCATTATTCATTAGGCAACATCGAGTTCTACATGATGGTTTTGTCACTCCATAGGCTGAGCATGTTATACTGTTCTTGTTGGTAACCATGATGGTAACGAGAAAATCTTGGGAAAATAATGTAGTAAGCAAACTGAATATAATCATACAACATTTTAATGTATGGTATAGATGTGAAATCTGGCATACAACCTCAGCCAAACTTCATACGCGACACATGGTGTGGACTATTCCTACCTTCATCTATTAAGCTAACGTGAGCACTGCTGTATTTTCGAAATACACAGTGACTGCTGATGTGTGTTTTACAGAAAAGTATATATTTTACTTAAATAACGTATACAATCTTTCTACATACGCTTATCAAAGATCCAACTATTCCTACCGCTTGTACAATGCAATTTAATGCAACGCATTTACGCATTGTACACTTTTTTAAACTAAAATATTAAGTTATAAAAATGTTTATATCTTTTAAGCATGAGATATAAAAGAGATCTGTTAGCAAAGTTTCGGTTTCTGTATGAAAAGTCATTCAACTGTTCTGTCAATCATGTTTTATCGTTTAGTACCTCAAGCCACAGTACAGTGGTTACGGTACTGACAAAAATGTCAGATTTTTTCAGTTGACTGAAGCAAACTAAACAACAAATAACAAAATTATTGTTGAAATAAGTGCCATCAGTGTAAACAAATATAACTATCGTCCACAGTTTCATTCAATAATTTTGACAGGATTCCTTTTCAGTTATATGTATTTACATTGTCAATACTCGTTGATTTGTGACAAAATTAAACGGTAGAATAATGCCCTTTTCTAAATTATTTACAATTTCTTTGTTCAACTTACGGCCTGTAAAATCATTTATAAAATTGCAGAGTTAAGTTGAAGATTTGGATGCAACTGGAAACTAATACTTTTATGTATTATTTATGGGTTAGTTAAATACTAAGCTTAGCAACTATTTTCTTGTTTGTTAATTACAACACAATAGTAGCAGAACGTGTTATACAGTACCAAAAAAACTCAAATTACGTACATTAAAATTAAGCGTTTGCAATATACATAGCTTTGTTTGATTGAGTGGGCTCAATGATTCTTGTTTATCTTATGAAATATAAACAAGAGTCTGACCTAGTGCTCTATCATTCTGTGTTGGTAATTAGAAAGTAGGCTAGATGAGCTGAGAGGACCGACGTTGATACATGGACGACACGGAATGTCCAAGGAAAAGTGCAGACAATATGCAGTGGTCGAGCAATCAGAGTGAAGGTAGGTGAGGCGAGATGACCCATTGTGTCGAGATGGGCTGAGATAAGTGAGCTGCAGAACACAAACCCACTGACTGACAGACCGGTAACTGCTCCAGCGTCATGCCATTCTACACTGACCACGGCGAGGGCAACTTTTCTACATTGTATAACTGTTCCATTCAGTTGTGAATATATCTTTAATACTATCAAACTCTGTATCGTTGGGCAATTCAAGTAACTTGCATTGGTTTCAAACTTATATAAGGAAGGTATTAACATTGTTTTAGCTGACCAGGTCTTTAACTTTTTTCACATATGTCACTGGATGCTTTACAGTAAAGATGATGTCAAATTGGTAAAGTAAAATTTGACTCATTCATTGTTTGCATTATTTTAGACATAACACAATGTTTCAATTTTGTTAAGGTGTAAACTTAATATCGGATGCAAATTTATATTGAAAGTCTTTCCAGTTGATGATTTCAACATTAGAGATTTTTTCATTTATACCATCAAAATGAAAATACAAAAATCAACACGGTAAAATCAATACTGGAGGAGTAGTTTGTTCTTACCAGAAAGTTAAGATAGAATCTTTTAATATGGAATCAATACAATCACTGTACCAGGAATCGAAATAGCTGTTCTTGTCACTCCGGGCATTGAATTACGTTTTTACATTTACACAATTTTATATAAAAGTTTGGACAAACTTCTTTAAACATTATATAAAACATCTCGAAAAAGAAACTATAATAATGTCGGATATCCGTTTTATTGCGTTTACAAATATTTTGTTATCATTATTGTGTGTTTAAGAATTAAAAGGTCTGAATGCATTGATTCGGTGGATTAGATTTTTCAATGTATGTCTGTTGTACTACATAATGCTACCATGGGCATTCTAAACAAACCACTTTTGATCAACGTTTTAAGTGGGAAAAATTTGTTTTGCAGTTATACACTTCGAAAATAAAACACATTCAATATATTCTTTTTAATTGTCTTAGATAACAAATTATTTCAAGAGCCTTTTTCTAATACATTTTAAAATGCTTACTTTTTATACATAATAACCTTAACGTGTTTATAAAGGTTTTAGACTCAGGGATTTCTTACGTAACTAGAGAGTCGTGTATTCACAAATATGATCTTACAACCAATGTTATAGTATTGACAATATTGACAAAATATTACTTATATATCTATGAGGCAACATATTTTAAGTTAAGGACTAGTAACAGGCTGATATTATATGGGTGCTGTAGGTATGATTATGTGTGGAAACTTAACAACGACACAGTATATATAGCCGTCTCGTCAAGGTGGCCTAAATAACGTCCCTGAGCAATAATATTCTTTTCTAGAATGTTACTTTTGTAAAATTGAATAATTATCTTAGGTAAATGTAATATTAGTACTAATTTTACCGGATATCTCGTGTTGTGTGTAATGGTCCTTACTTGTTATATACTGTATTAATCTCCCTGTAATAGGCACACAGAGTGAAGTAACTTATGAGCCGTGTGTGGCTGCAGGTGTGATGGGGAGACCCGGGGTCGACTTCCCAGTGTTGCCGAGCATCCCGTCCACCAGCTTCAGCTGTCGGGCGGTGCGTAAGCCGGGCTACTACGCCGACCTGGACACCGACTGTCAGGTGAGGAGGCCGAACTGCAGTCTCTTACTACAATCTTATAGAAGTATATTAACGAATGCGACTTTTCTTTGTTTCCAAACGCATAGAATAAACACTTTTGTCATTGTTAAGACGTTCCTAGAAAAACCACTGATACACATATCTCAGGAGAAGTAAATGCATCCCTATAACCTTATCTTACAATCACTTACAATTTATGTTCCATTTACATGATTGATTAATCAGTGTATAACTTAACTCTATCTGTTATTAGAAGAAGAAATCTGAGGATTTGTGTCTTATAAGCACAGTGTCTTACTATCAATGTAGTACATTTTATTTAAAGAAGCTTCTAAACTACAGTAAAATGTTCTTCTCCTCATAAACGATGCCTGGAACGCGATGTGCGATGTGTGTTTGGGTTTTACACCTCAGCTGCTTCGTGACTACTTGTGAGGGTTCTATAAGGTAACCACGTGAATATTAGTAGGAGACATGTGGGAGAGGGCCGAGGGTGTAAGTTTGATTGTCATGTGAATTATAAGGAATCAATACTATTGCAGCGCTACCTTCTTATCGTTAATGCTGGCATTACTTAATTTACTTAAAGCCTTAAATATCCCGTCATATGATCGAAACATGCTCCCAAATTTCCAGTTTGTATCTGAATTCTGTCACCTATTTGAATTGTCACAATGCATTAGTTATTTGGTTAATAATAATCGTTATTTATATATTTTTAATCTATATATATATATATATATATATATATATATATATATATATATATAGATTAAATTTTGTTTAGATTTCGAAACCTAGCACAAATTTTATAGTTACTTTAATTAATATGATACTCACAATGAATAATTTTAAATTTAGAGATCAAAATTACCTACAAGTTAATGGTACAGCAATGGGAACTAGGATGGCACCTTCCTATGCAAACCTATTTATGGGTAAGCTCGAAGAAGATTTTCTGAAATCTCAGCCACACAAACCTCTCGTTTGGCTGAGATTTATAGATGATATTTTTGTGATCTGGGAACATGGTAAAACTTTATTGGAAACTTTTTTAAAACAACTCAATTTATTTTCATTTTTAAAATTTACTTGGAATTTTTCTTCTAAGACTGTAACCTTTTTGGACTTAGACATTTTTATACAACACGGCTATCTAAAGACAAAAATTCATGTAAAGGAAACTAATACCATGCATTACCTACACTATAACAGTTGCCATCCTGTTCACATCAAAAAGTCCATACCAAAAACCCTATCAATCCGAGCAAAAAATTTATGTTCAAACAACTCGGATTACCACCATTATATAGAAACATTATCTAAAGCTTTTACTGCTAGGAACTACCCTACCAAGATTATTAGAAATCAAATTAACAAATCGAAAATAAATAACAACAGCAGCATGAACAAGAACAATTATACAGATGATCCTAAATGTATTACGCAATATTTCCCGGGGCTACATAAAACTAACAATATATTAAACACGGCCTACAACATTTTAGAATCATCCCCTTTGACAAATAGTTTGTTTTCAAAACCCCCGAGAATTATTTTTAGTAAAGCCCCTAATCTGAAGAACCTTCTGGTAAGACCTAAATTATTGCCTAACCAAATTCCAAATTCAGATGCTGATCAAAAGTTTTTAGGTTGCCATTCTTGCGAAGACAAGCGTTGTGCTACATGCAAAATTCTAAATCCTTCTAAAACTTTTACAAGTAGCACAACTAATAAAACATACCAAATTTCAAATAACATTAACTGTAAATCGAAAAATGTAATCTATCAGTTGCTTATCTACTGTCTATATGGTAAATTTTGTCCCAAGGACTATTTTGGATTAACGACAAATCCCTTACATATTAGGATGAATAACCATCGGTCTTCATCCAACAGACAAGACGACAAATTGGTTTCGCAACATGCATTGGCTCATAACGAAATATTTAATAATTGTTACACATTAAAAGGGATTTGTAAAGTACCAGAAGATTCTTCAAAAATTCAATTAGAAAATTTAGAACAAGCATATCAATTAGTCACTAAGTCAAAATTACCTTTTGGATTAAATAAGAAATGATCTGTTAAAATAGTCTAAATTAATCTAGCAAATCTAAAACAATGTATTGTCTATATTTAAATTTATTAATTTTATTAAAATTTTATTAATTTTTTATGAATGTACAACTACAAAACTACAAAATTGTTAATATTTAATTTAATTTTATGCTGTTAGAACGCCTTTTATGTTATTAATCTAAATTTTAATTTTAATATAAAGCCATTTTTAGTATAATATACCAAGGAGTTTATAAATTACAGTATAAATCAGAATAGAATATTTCAGCTGATTATAAAAATTCATATGTTTACTTTTAATTCTTACATTATATACACTTTTTGTACCTTTTTGAAAACGACATAAAAGTCGAAATATTAAAGGATTTATATATATATATATATATATATATATATATAAATGAATGTTTGTGTGTTTGTCCTTAAACTAGATGACCGATCATTATGAAAATTAATATGTATATGGTAAACGGAGAAGGTTTATAACCTATGCCCATTGATGTAACTAGCCACCAGGCAGCGCTGCTAAAGATAAAAGTTTTCAAAGCTCCTGCACATTATAAACTGCAATTACGAGACAGTAACGTATAATAGCCTAACACTGTTTGAAGGCGCTAAGTTATTATGTACATTTGTCTTTAAAATAAATTTCTGGATGAACTTAAAGGTTGAGTGTTATACCACTTTAGAATAAAGTACATACACGTGTACAATGGCTATAAAGATACACTTTTTACAGATTTTCTTGATCGTGGCAACAAGGTAAACTCTAAATCGGCGTAGGAAATATAATTCACTTGAACCAGAAATGCTCATGCACAGGCCAAGCTCACGAAAAGCGTGCGAAGCCGCGGGAACCAGCTAGTAATACATAAAATTCTCTTAATTGCTCTAATATCCAAACCAGGGTCATTCTGTTTAATATCGATTACGGTTCCCTTACATCTTCATAACCAACAGAACTTTAGAACATCCCATTGTTTCCTAAGTTATAGCATTAAGTATTCTCATCTGTATTATACTCTCACACAATCTTGTATTTAACAATAATATTAATTGTGATTTATTTCGTAAAATAATAGATTGATCAATTATACGAAGCTTACTTTATGATTCAAGCCTCGAACGTTATTCTTCCTACATTGTTTTGTTAGGCTCCATGTGACAACGAAAAGCCTCCTACTGAAGTAACGGTGAAAAGTCTTCACAGTTTCGAGCTGTTGTTAATCTAGATAAACCAATTAGATTAATAAATGTTTGATCGTGCTGGTGTAGAGTAGGGATTCAGCATTCCCTACTCTACTGGGTAATATCTTAGCGCTAATGTATCGCCTTGGGAATATGAACAGGCCAGGTTTGAACAAAGTTGATGGAACCCACGTGTTAGTTGTACTAGTAGCATGCCTATATTTGTATTATACGAGTTGTGTCACCTGTGTGTGTTACGTGCCACCGCACCGACACATCCATACACAATTGAGCCAGTCTGTCCTGACATGACGGAAGCGTCAATGATTGTCTGAGCTCATTGTCAGTAGTTGTCACCTAACCTCACAGTGGGAAGGCTGGTTACCTCAAAGAAGTGCACAATGAAGTGGACGCCTTGAATGAACAGTTCACCTCGGTTACATTGTTGGCGTGTTTTAAGACGGACGACCGATTTCACGTAAAAACCTCGAATGATAGAGAAAGTTTGGATATTTTCGGCCATAATATAATTTAAACTCTTACAATACTCAATTTCCAGTATATTATATCTAACTTGGTATGTAACATAATTTTCAAAATAAACTAGTTTACTATTTATTAGCTTATTCAGCAGTGTAATAAACTACAGCCTTTTTTATAAAGGTATTAAACATAACGTTTAAAATTTAGATTTTAGATTTTGATGCACTAATCCAAATCCAAATTACCTACGATTGGTACTTATTTTAACAATTCTTTCAAACGTTTCTGTGTATGTGAGTGTTCAAAAAGATGAAATAATAAAAAAATACATTGCAAATACTTACAGCCAAATAAAATAAAAATAACATTACTGTTTTACAAATGTTGTAATTAAAATTCTATTATTTGATGTTACTAAAAAAGAAACTGTAAAAGTGTAGTGAAAATGGTCTTTCTTTAAGTATGTGCTTGTAGATACAATGGCGTATATGATACAGTATGATACAGTATATGATACAGTATGATACAGTATATGATACAGTATGATACAGTATATGATACAGTATGATACAGTATATGATACAGTATGATACAGTATATGATACAGTATATGATACAGTAAAACCATCGTCTGTTTACTCAGTATGTAAACTATACTCATTAAATCACAGACTCTTACTCAAAATACCTGACAGTTAAGTATACCGACTCACAAATGGAATGGTCTCTGATGTAAAGGTGTCGCCACAGGCGACTTACAAGTTTGCAGAGTTTAGAATGCTCTGAGTTTAGAATAACTGTTTTAAGAGTTCTTACAATGTAATTTTAATATAATTTGTCTATGCCATCTCGGTTTAGCGGTGAATAATTCCGTGGAAGTTGCGGGTTGCAGCTGCTTCAAGGATTTGTTCCAATTATGTAAACACTTTCGAATTGCGAGATACATTAATATCACCAATAAGTGATGCTTTTGTTTTATTTCTTTCCCGCAATCTATTTTGTACATTATGCATAACACAATGCACACTGCGATAGAAAAAAACAACTAACCTCTTACACTCTCTTTACTCTCTCTTTACACTTTACACACAAGTTCTCGGGAATTTTCTCTGGATGTTTTAGACTTTGGGTTTTCTAGCAGTAGAATCCCAACGCATGAGGTGCACCAGAAAAACCTACTAAATATATACCTCTGCATGTATAAGTTCATACTCTGTGTGTTAACGAGGAAAATTCTGCTAGTCAGGATGTGTTTTCTCACCGTTTTCCAACAAATAAGAATATATTCATGGTAATGAGAAAGCACATCTTTCTTTGGAAAAAAGAGAAAATAATACATCAAGATTTAATCTCTTGTATTGTACATATAATAATGTTGGTAATATTAAGTGTACCTCCAGTTCACCTTCTTCTTAGTGCAGTATTTGAGATCTGACGCTGTCACACACTTTATTCCTGAAATCTGGAGTTATGTAGGTCTGAAGAGATCCTAAAAAGGTAGCGACGAAATGTTATTAAAATGTATTACAAAACATAGAGTAAAAAGTCTTTGTAAGAATTATTTCAAATTTACCTTCATCGTCTATCGAACTTTTATCACAAATAAAGTATTGAGATATGATTCATTAAAGAATTATTGGATCCTAAATTAAAAAGTGATATAACATTCACACTTTTATGATTCTAAAATATGATTATCAGTGTTGTAGCACTAGATGAACGTATTACGTTATAGAATTTATTTATATGGAATAATATTTTTATATATTTACATTCTGTATAAAAAGTTCGTAGATGTGATATAAAAATGTGTTCCCTTAAAAATTGATTCATCCTTGAAATAGAATAGTCTCATTATAAATTGCTATAATTCCACCAAACGCAATACACTTAGTTTAAAAAATATGTGTGAAACATTTATATAAATTATAGTCACGCCGTTCATAAGTATTCTACTGTATTCAGGAGAAAAAATGAACATCTCCACTGGAGCTTCACAATGTTTAGAATATTTAAAAATGATTTGACTCCATGCCAGGATATGTCTTCCGCTGTCAGTAATATTTGTTAATGTTTACTTTGCACTAGTAAAGATAAACAATAATTACAAATATAAACAATAGGTATATCCCACATGAACGTAAATTCTGAGCATGGTCTGTGTTCTGTGTTTGCAGCATAATATTGGTTTCTGTGCTTGGTTTCATTTACAGTATCACTACTCTGCATTAAAAAAACGTTCTCAGACGATAACAATACAGTATATTTAAAATAGATCGAAACTAAAAAAAGCTGTACATTCATTATTATAATCAATAACAAAACTTTCACTCTTAAATTAAAAGATAGCTTCAAGATATTCATACACTATGAATGATATGCATGTTTTAGTAGTATAACTAGTACATAGTAAGGAACTGGTGTTTTTTTATGTGTTACACATGGCTAAATCGAGCACTTTTTTACAGTTTTTACGTTAACTCATGCAATTGTTCCCAGGTGTTCCACATTTGTGACGGTGGACGCAAGATTTCCTTCCTGTGCCCAAACGGAACCATTTTCAGACAGTCCCATCTGATATGCGACTGGTGGTTCCGCGTGGACTGCGGTAAGTCGGTAGAACAGTACGAGGAGAGCGCTGAGCAGCTGGCGGCAGATCAGCGGATATACAAGGAACGAGCGGAGGCCATCAGTCGGGCCATGAACAAGGGAACTCAGTCAGACTTCAGCGTATCCAGCTCGCCACCACCTCCACCCCCACCGCCCAGACGAGAAGAAGGTCGTCAGAGGTTTAGGTCCGATACTCACATTGACGCACCGGCTTTTGCTACGGCCAGACAAAACTTTGAGAATAGACAGAATGCGAGGAAACAAGGTTCGTTTATCAGAAGACAACAGAAATCTCAAACGGGAACTCAATTTGATACTAACCAAGATCAGAACTTAAACCAACTGCAGTACAAATCTTCTGAAGAAATAAGAGGAATCAACACCGGCATTGAAGAAAAAGAGCAGCAAGTTCTTTCTGAGACGGCATCTTTTGCGAGTAGCAGAGGGGGTCGCTTTGGGAATCAGTTATTCCAAAGTCAATTTTTAACTCCTAGCTCACAACAAGTTAACAGTTTTATCTCAACTAGTGTTAGTCCAAGCAATATAAACCTATTGAGCCAGAGTTCTCCATCAAAACCTCTAACACAAAATAATTTCCAGTCCAGTTCACAGCAGCAATCGATATCAACTGTAAACAGCTATATTTCGAATCCGACAACACCTCTGCCTTTCAAACCGAATACGCCACCAGCGCCGGTTGCTCCATCGAGGAATCTTCGACCAGAAGGACGGTTGCTACCAACTTCTTCGCAAAACAACAACATTAGGCCTAGTTCATCTCAAAATAACTTTTTCAGGAATAGTAAATCATCCAATAATGCTCAGAATGGTAGATCTACAAAGCAACCAATATATAGAACAACTCCAAATAGTGCTACTAATCAAATTGGATTATCTACGCCCACTATTGCCAAGAATGAGTTTATACAGATAAATTCTTTGCAGACTCCCTCACCACTTCAAAGTAATTTTGCGAGACCAAGTCCTGATCTTAAACCTCCTGAACCGAGTCAGGTTTCTATTCAAAACAACGGTGTCTTAAATACACGTAAACAAGTAAACACGTTATCAACAAATCAAAATAATAAGAATAATGCAAATTTTAATAGAAATCGATTTTCCACTTCAACTACAACGCGGCAGTTATTCCCGTCTTTAGTCAACACTTTTTCTTCGCCAACAACAGCGTCTCCTTTTGATGAAGCAGTTTCTCAGAGAAGGCAAAAACAGAGACGATTTACTAGTACCACTCAAAAACCGGTGTTTACTGTTAAGTTTAGATCAAGCAAAGCTTTCTCTTACGTTGAACTAGAGCGAACACAAACTACTCCAGAAACAACCACAAGTCCAAGTTCCGTTCAACCAATCAGCACAATTCAACAAGATTTTAGCTCCCCTCTAGACAATCTCCAAACCAATAATTCATCGACGAAGGAACCTTTTTCATCAATTTCATCTATAAGTTATGACATTCCAACATCCCCCGAAGACAGACAATTGTCATCAGTCAACACTGCGGAAGATGGCCAATACGATACTACAGAAACTTACTTCCCAGAAAATAAATATGAAACTGAGTGGGCACCTACACGATCACAAAGTAGTAGTGATTTCTCATCTCATGGTTCTTCACTGACAACATTAAATTCTGTAACAACAGACAGTCAATATTCTTCTGAAGTAACAAAGAGTAGTTTTGAAGATCAGCAATCAACACAACAGCTGGTGTCTCGTAATAATGAAACGTCACGTTTAGATAAACTTGACAGTTTCAGCAACATTGATCCGGCTGAAATAAACCTGCTGCCATCTGAACGCAAACCTAAGAGCAGACCCGATTTAATAATTCCGGAATCTTCTGGCCCTAACGCTTTGCACACTCTTGCTTTATATTATGCTACATCAGAGTCAGATTCAGGCACTACACCAACGTACACTTCAGATGATACACTGTCATCTCAGGCAGAGGGAGATTTAGAACTCCGTAATGATAACGTTGTAAATAAGTCAAATTCAGATGACGTCCAAAAGAATGTTATTGTTAAGCAAAAAAGCAAGGTTTCCGATGAAATTCTTCTTCGATCTCACTCTGGTAGCCCAGATAATGAATCGGAGATTGATGATACACAATCAAAAGTAGAGTCTTCTGATGCCTTGAAGGATTTATCTTCAGTGTTGACAAAGGCTACGAAAGATTCTTATTCAATGCTTTTCAATGAGACTACTGATGAACATATCCATGCAGATAATACATCTTGTACTAACGATGACGATACATATGATCTTGATATAGCAAAGGAAGTTTTGCCAGATAAAGAGTTAGATTTTAAAAACGATGCAAAGAATGATTTGGAGAGTGAACAAAGTCGTGGGATAGTACAACCAACACAATCAGCAAAGAAAACGTCCCGTCTGTTTTCTTCATTAGACGACCTTCCAGACGAACTTAAATTGAGAGATTCAACTGACCTTCGAGAACTAGCGCAGGTATTTAGTAGGGCATTATCAGCATATCTTGAGGATCCTGATTCTTTCCGTCGAATTTTATCTGAAGTACGGCCAACTGAACCAACAAGCTCAAATACACAAACTACAACTTTGGCTTTAGAAGAAAATGAAGATGAAGTATTAGACTTTTCCGATGCATCGGGCACTGGTCCAAGACTTATCCATAATAACCTTAACATTCCAAGAAACTCTGAAGATTCAATAAATGCTTTGGATATTGAAAAAATAAACGACTTAGCACAAGGTGAAAACATGACTGAACTTTCGCAAGACATTGTACTGCCATCTGAGAATGCCGAAAATACTGATTACCAAGCATATACTACAACTAAACCCACATCAATAGCAGTCGATATAAATCTCCTTTCTCGAAATTCCAACATCAAGAATGAAGCTTTAGAAGAGGAGTCATATTTTCCTACTGCAGGTGGAGTAGATGACAAAAGCAGGCCTAGATATGGAGGGTTCCACAATAATTCTGTAAATTTCGATTACAAGCCTTATGGATCCGATGTATCAGAAACCGTAACAGGAAAACCGATAACGGTAGCTTCTTACGTAACTGAGGGATCTACATTTAGAACTACGATTGATGAATCAGGAAGGTTAGAATTCTTCAATAACAATGTATCAACTTTATCATCAAATCAAATTGAAATAGAATCGATCCCTGATCAATTAGGCATAGTTCCCGCAGAAGCTATCAATTCTTTACTAGACCATGATAAAGATTGTAACACGCCTACACATTCTCATGAAAATGATTTTGAAAACGACAATGTATCTTTTGATATAAAGAAAAATAAAAATCCTAGAAGTGATGAAGAAGACATTTATGACAAAAATACGGGCGAAGAGAAAGTACTTGTAGCTTCTGGAAGCCAGTCTTTTGTTTCAAGAGACAATATTGTTCGCTTGATTGGATCAAAACAAAATGTTGATTATAAACCTAACTCCGACAAACTTTTAAACACGAAACAAACACAGTCAACTGAAGCGATAACAGAGTTGCAATCAACAACACCAGCAAATAATAGAGGGTCCATCAGATTTGGCCCTCCAACATCTGCTGACCGCTCAGATATATCAAGTTTTAGAAGAAGACCTCTTAAGGAAGTAACATTCCAGAATGTTAATCTTGGTAATGGAGTTACTTTGGAAAGGACCAAAACCATAAGATATTCGACTCCTGAGATAAGAGATATTTACAGATCTACTATATCGCCTGCAATTTCTGAAGAAGGTATTAACCCACTGTCAATCAATGAGCAGTTAGGGTTCGTTTCAGAAGAAGTTGAGTCTACTACAAAGTATCCATCTACACAATCCTTAAGTACAAGAAATATGGTGAGAGCTACTACATATCACCCAAGTTCTCCTAAAAAATCGGATTATCCTGACCCTCGTGGGTCTCTACGCGATTCTTGGCAATGGAATGCAGAAACAGCAAATGACTTAGAAACCACAAAAATACTTGACAATCTTTCAGGAACACCTCCAAACATAAATAGTAACAATGCCTCTCGAAATGGAAAAGATTATCAGTCATATTCATTCTCCACCTTTGCTTCGACACTTTTACCACCCAATGTTACAATGGAAACTGCTGAGGAAAGCATGTTAGAACAAAAAGCGGAAGAGATATTTGGAAAACTTAACAAAACTAGTGCTGATATGTTAATGAACGTTATGAATCAAGCAGAATCAAACATGACCGTTCGACGCCTAGTTTTGCTGCTGGTTGCAGATCGGAACGGTAGAGAAAGAAAATCATATGAGGAATCTCGCGCACAATTAATACAAGCACTGCTTAAAACATCCGAGAAAATGGACGACCACACATCCTCTTTAGAACATACCACAGAATATCAATCAGATAATCAGTCAAACAAGAAATCAGGACGAACGAGGAATAGAGGAAGAAATTTTTCGACTTTATCACCTACTTCCTTTACAACAACCCAAAATACAAGGGAAAGAGGTTCAAAAACCTTCAGTGGTACACAATCGGATGCTTTAACAAGTTCGAGTCCTGAACAAAAACCTGAACCTCAATATCTGAGATCACCAAATCTATTTCCGTCAAACCCCTCTGTAACATTTGGTGCTGACCCAGATGCTAGGGCTGTGGAGTTACTCAAATCCTTGTACAATCTTGCTGCAAGATGGGGATAAAAATACTCACACTGTGATAAATCTACCGAGTCTCGATCCAAAGGCAGTGTGTTCATGACGTTCAATCCTAGGATCAATTTCCCCAATAAAGTCTTGTACGTAATTCAACTGTTCCCTCGGTTGGACTAGTCAATCAGTGCTAGGATCCTTCCTGGATATATTTTTATGATTACTGGATCTTCAATTTAGAAGCTCTACTGATCATGAATGTAATTCCTGTTGTAAATAATCAAACTGTTGATATTTATACATACTTTCACATCGGTTACCAAGCTCCTGATCTTGACAAGAGATATTATCGTATGTTAAGGATACGAGAGATTGTCGTACCTCACATGATATTAGTGCAATAATATAATAAGCTGTATTATATAGATTTATTACTTTTATACATTAGTTATAATGTTTTCTGTAAGATGTTTACAAATTCAGTAAGACTGTTGTATTTTCTACGATTTTTACGTTAGTTTCACATTCAACCAAGTGAATTAAAAACGTTTATTATTAAAGTTATTTCATTTTATTTTTAATCATCGTAATTTGTGTTCAATGTTTAAGTATCATTCACACAATACGAAACTAAATTAAGAAATTAAATCTCTTAAATATTTTCTAACAAATAACAGAACCGTTACTGAAAGAAGTAAATTATGGATGTATTTTTTAAGATTTTGTTTTAGATTAGTAATATTTTTTGTACTGTTACTTGCCATTGCCTATTTAACTAAGTCTGTTACGTGTGTGTATGATGTGTATATGAAATTTGCTAAAATTTTAGTGTAATATAAATTGTAATTATATAAGTATGTAAATGTTGTTGTGCGTTTTTATTTATTTTCCTAATTCAACATAAAAATATTTATGAAACAAAATCACTTCCAATAAAGAAAATAAACATTTGATCCAATAAAACATTTGTGTTGCTGCACACTCATATGCATTTTTTAAATTCCCTAACTACTTTACTAATTACAAATTGTATTTATTTACTCCCTCACATAAAATGCATATTCAATAAATTTCACATGAAACATTCCCTATACAGACTACAGGTCTTGGTGAGTGGAAGAGTCCACATATCAGTCTTACCTTAAAACAGAATGCTTCATTGTATGGCTTTTATAAAAAAAGTGCAACACATTTATTTAAGATTGTATCAATAAATTATTATATAAAGAGAATATACATCTACTAACTATAGACACGCTCAACCACATATAAGGTTAACTGTCCAATGATGACAATCCAATCACACAAGTTAAGCAAACCCAATACTTTTAAGAATCATATGGACACCATTTTCAAATAATTTCTATTAGCTAGCTACTCAATCAATAATTAGTATTGCGAATCAGTCAGTACCACCGCAGCAGCACCACCCAGACAGTACTCGACTACGCTTTCACCCCAGCCTCCAGTATGTTCTTGGGTATATTTTTGTAAAGTACATGAGCTATGTGGCTAGAGTTACATTTTCTTAACCAAAAACACAAAATATAAATATCACTATACAATGAAATGTGTTGTATGCTTAAAATTTGTATGTTGTTCATGTATACATATAAGCTAAATTTCAAAAAGTGATTCCAAAACACCCAGTAAAGCTGAAAGCAAGAATGATCTAATAAATTACGAGAGACTGTTAATTTTGAATCATGAAAGATATAAACTCTTTAGTTTTGTTGTACACACCCTAACAATTATAATGTCTTCTATAGAGGATAAGTAGAGTAAACAGTATTCAACTGTAGTACAAAAATTTTGAAACCATTGGAGAAAGAGACAAAAATTTAAATGTACAAAATGTTTATTTTTTAAAGACCTTTCTAATTATGTACAACACAACCTAGGTTGCTATTTGACGATGTATTTCAAAATTCTATGTATTTAAAAAATGTGTAAATTTTGGGGTAGGGTGGCATTTGATAATTTTCGATAAGCCGTCTCATCATTAGTTTTGAATAAAAATATCGTCTCTCTACATTTGTGCAGGTAGTTGCAATAAATTTACCCACAAACCCCTGATTTTTTAACGTTTTGGTGTACCCTGTACATAAGCGGCAAGATAGGTTCAAACTTTTTGCATAAAAATAATCAGTGAAGAAATACCTTTAAAATGAGGTATAACAACATACCTTTACATTTGAAACTTTTCCAAAAACCACCCCTGCCCCCCCCAAAAACTACCCGTTTGGGGAGTTTTAGAGATTTCAAAATAATTTCTCCGAATTCTTTGGGATGGAAATATGGGGGTTTAAGTTGTTATGAATAATCTACCTCGTTTGGTTTGGCCGCTATACGTACTGTACGGGTGGTCTGCCTCACCCTGTATTTTATGAACATTGAAGTTGGATACGTACTCAGAAGAGGAATATTTCTTATTTGTTCCGCTGGAATATATTTCAACATTTAGTTTTAAAATACAATAATATCTGAATAATTGAGTTCTTCTACACGCTTGTATTGCTAATGTAATGAATACCTTACTGATGTGCTGAATATACTTAAGCAACTCCACACTGCAATAGGTAAACTATCAAGAATTTGACCTATTTGTACAGAGTGAACGTAAAGTCGGAAAGTCACGTGAACAATGAACAATGTATTATCACGCTCAGCTTTTTAACTGTGAAATACGATAAGCAAAAATTGTTACTTTTTTATTTTTTTCTAACCACTACATTAGAGAAGAGCTGTAAAGATTTGTTTCATGGTGAACGACAAATCTATTACCAACCTCAGCTTACTTATAACCGATCAATGAAAATTGTTGGACTTCCGGCTCTTTTCTTAGAGTTCAATAATCATGTGACGATATTTCACGTACTATTCGTCAATTGGATGGCAAGTAAAGTAGAGTTTGATAGTGAAAATTCATATTACAGATATATTGTGACTATATACACTAGCGGTTACCGACAGTTAAGCACGCAACTACTTATACTACTTAGGAAAAGCGCTCATGGTGTAGTATGATGGAGTCCCATTAAACTTTCCAAACTTAAGTAGGAATACATCAAGTACATATTATGTTAGTAATCAAGAGTAAGAGGATCAGATTTTGGCCTAATTCTTATATCATGTTTTGCTCTTGTATGACTATTCCTGGTTCCAATTATAATTACGTTAATTTTATTCCCATCGCCATAGCTGCCTTGTTGCTCCGATCAAGAATAAATACATAATGTATCAGAAACCTACTTCGGTAAGGGGTGTTTACTTATCCTGTCATATACTTCCAGCGCCATAGTCTATACTATGCTTTGCTTTCCCGGTGAGAAAATATACATACTTAGCACTAAGAAGGCTACTTCAGATAAAACGTGTCTAATTTCTAATCGATTAAATTAGTGAATTACACAGTGAATACACCGTAAGTGTACGGTGTCACAGTTTTCTTAGGTTGTTGAATTATTGCCCCGATCAAAAAGTTCTCCGATCAAAAAGCTCTTCTAATCTACTTCCGGTTTAAGATATTTCCAGTCTAATTCCCAGAAGAGTTCACTTTTGGCTATTTTATACCTTCAAGTTATAACTACACTGGGTACAGAAAAAACGTATGTCACTTAAATCTGGGCAACCCTATGGATGTCCAGGAGTGGCACATCACTCACAGCAAATGCCTAGATGCTGGGGTTCAAGGGCAGATCGATAGGTCTAGTCTACAGCGGGAGATGACTGTTGGGGTTGACGGGGGGGGGGGTTAAGTGTGTCAAATGTTCAAGCTAGCTTAGACATGAGGCCGCGCCACTCTCTGCACCTTTGATTGGACAGGCTGGTTCAGAGTCGGTTTCCCTTTTTTTTTCGAGAATACATGACTGAGATTAATACCCTAATTTTCCTTCTCATAGATCCTTTTTGGCACGAGTTGGCCCCTACCCCAACTGTATCCATCTAGAATATGCTGTCACTCCAGAAGCAACACAAAGGTCCTGTGGAATTTCTAAGCTTCTTGTAATAAGAGAACAAAAAAGATACTTCCAGTATCATGGTTAGTTTGCCTCGTTATCCCAATGAATAAAATAATGCATACAAACGTAGAATGAGAAACTTATTAATATCTAAAAGAAAATCCTACCTAATTCCAAACTATTTCCGATATAAGGTATAAAACTGTATTAAGTTCATGCAACATTTCAAAATAGTCATTTATTTGGCTTTACGTGTCATAAATCTTGTTATTCTTCGGACTGCAGTTTAGTAAGAAATAGATCTTTGGGTCATGTTATTGTTCATTTCACCGTGTTCTAGTAAGCCACTGTTAAAATTCCATTTCTAAATGGCATAGAAACCCACCAGTTTGGAGTATGTTAAATGAAAACAGTCACAGATTTTTTTATTAAGTTTGGTTTTATAAAAGTATTTAAATAATATTTACACTGCATTAGATGTTTTAATTCGTCACTGGTTCAAAATTTAGATTTTAACTGGTCAATCACTATATACTTAATACTTTCTAAATTTAACCTAAGCAGATTAAGTTCAGCCTCTTTGACGAACTTCAACTGAAGGTGTCAACAGCTATTTAGTGTCAGTTAAATTTTGATTGTGAAACATAACTATTAAATGTTATTCAGAAATTCAAAATATTCTAATTAATTACCTTCTTCTCTTTATTTTTATACCCAAACAACGTAGATGCCAAATTTCGTCTATTCAGTCTATTCTGTTTATTAAGTATCAAACATCTTTACAATCATCCGCTGTTATAATATTTACGAACACTATTTACCGAGCACCTTGTGAATCTTGCAAACTCAAACTTTAATCTTCATTGTCCAAATGTGTCATAACCATATTTTAAAATAATGCCTTTAAAAGGTATTATTACTAATTAAACTCTGTTACAACTCTTAGTCTCTTAGTTATTATAAAATACTCCAATGAATTTATGCAATTGTTGTTATATTGCCTAATCCATTGATTTAAAGCATTTTTAGAGCAATTTGAAAAGTAAATACCAGAATATTGCTATTTTCGTATCGTGATACGAGAAGAACTTTTTTAGAAAAATTATGCTTCAAATATCTTTTTATTAAATTGTGTAATTTTAAAGTTTTTCAGTAGGTAATATAATGTACTTGATTGTTTTAGAAGTAAATGGTTAGTGGTGCTTATGAGATAAATAAAGAAGTACTGTAAGAATACTTTATGTGAGGTAGAGACAAAATATCACACTGCTCTCTTCTGTATTATTCTACCAAAAATGTAGTGGTATAACTTCAAAATAAATTCTGAACAAAACAAAATGACTGAACTAAAACATTCTAATACATTATAAATTGCAATCTTTACAGAAAGACATAGTGCGTGCAATGTTAATGTTATTTTTGTGGCACAAAGCACAATAAAATTTTCATTAAGAGAACAATGTAACAACTATACCATTTGTATCTAAGTGATGAAATCAAAATACCTATATTTACTTAAATAAAATTGAGTCCGAATATTAAAACAACTCATGATTAATGTACCAGGATTTATTTACTAATTGTACGTGATTTGTAACTTGAAATTACTCAATAACTGCTTTAATGTTTTTCAACGCAGAAGGGTTTAAAGCTTAAAACGTGTGTTTTTTTAATGTTGTTAAGGGAAAGTTTTACACAGCACTGATTAATCCAAAACAAGGTGGTTCAAACAACTCTTAATTTTGGATGCAATTACAGTAAACATGGATCAACAAAATTACATCCTGTTATATACTAGTACTATTGAGGTATGCATTGAAAGAGCTAGAAGTATTTCTACTTGTTATAGCACAAGCTGAAGATTAATGATGTTTAAAGGTTGTGGTGGTAAATGAAGAAAGAATCGTCCAAATAAAAGAAAAGTAACTAACTTATTCCTGCAGATTTCTATAACATTACAGTTTCTTATTAAATGTACATAATATAATGCTGATATGTATAATCATTATAGTATATTTCAATGACCATTGGATCGCAAAATATTACGTCCATTGAACGAGTATCTGCCTCTCAAGCAGACTCTAAACACTATGTCAAATACACGGTTTATACTAAAGCTTTCTTCACTTCATTTTATTCTGGCCGAAACTGCTTGTATCCATTAATAATTCCTTTACAGCAAACATGCATCAACCTATTTTACTCTTATCAAATATTTATACTGCATAATGGCACATTTGAAGTAAGATTAGACATTTAAGAGTAAGTTAGATAAATTATTTAATACTATGTTTTTACAAATTACAAAACTACTACGTGATCTTAAAAATCTAGTGGACGCATGAATACATACATAAAGTACATAATGTAATCATAATTAAATCTGTTTACTATAGCATAAAAGAAATTAACAGTGCGTCGAAAGATCATACAAACACAAAATATTTTTACTATCCGTATTAAATATTAGAACAAATTTTCCTTGTAATAAATAGAGACGTGTCAGCATGTCGTGAATCTGCACACAAGATCACATGACAAGATCATGATCAAGATCTCTTCCTATCACATGACACAACAGCGGAAAGTATTAAGGTATAATAATTGCATATCTGATATTAGCCGATATGGATGAAAAGATATCCTACCGACCAGTTGTTGGCCCTCAATATTGAACTAATAACTAATCTATTAAGAATTGCTACGTTAGTACTGTATGATCACAGCTCTTACATGTTGATAATAATACCTTGATAGTAATTTCTACGAAGATTATGACAGTTTATAATGCTGGTAGACTGGTGGTGCTGGTTTCGCTACGCCTACATAGGTAAGTATGCAATATCTTTACATTTATGTTTGGCATAAAACATCCAACTGTCGCAGGCGAGTTTCTGCCATAGAAAAATTGTTAGGGCGACAGGGTAAAGTCTGGATAAATTAGTTCAACAGCTAATTTACACAGACTTACTCAGAACTGTATAACCACAGCTCTTATAGCTTGATTATACTGTAATTTCTACAACATCGAAATTCATTGAAATTATGACATTTTATTTATTCTTGTAATATTTAAAGTGTTTGACCGTTATTTTAAGGTAAAACACACACATATGTACAGAAGAATAGGGTTATACAATAACTGCTAAAGCTGAACGATTTAATTTCGATGTCAAGGTGTTTTCATGTTAGCATCTAAAGATTTGCCCTATGTCTGTTTAGTTTATGATGCCCTTACTTTAACAATAATATTTTTTATGGTAAGTAATTAGTATTTTTCTTTCATATGGCCCAAGAAAACTCTTTTAAACATACACTTTTTACGGAATGCAGTAATTAAAAATCATTCAGTAAAAAGTAGTTTATTTCGGAATATTTATTGGAATTCATTATTGACTAGTATATAAAATAGATTGACATCTACTCGTTTTCAGTACTAAGAGATACTAGTAAGTTATCCTTCCAGAGATCATATAGTGCCAAGGTAGGAGTAAGCCAGACCACACGTTGGGTAACAAACAGCCTTCTCTAAGATTCAAGACTATAGGTGTTGTTTCTACAACAAGGTGGGATAATTGTGCTTCCGATTTAAAAAAAAATTGACTTCCCTTGACTTAAATACCGCCAAAAGTAAATGTTATCATGCCAGGAGGACTGACGCCCCTGCCCCCCCCCCTGATAACTAAGGCTTCGTGCATCTTTGACGGTTTCCTGGCAAGATGGGGAACTTACACTGAAGAGACATTGATCTTACCTGTGTATAAATGATGTTTCATCTAAACCTCCAGCCCATGCCTTCATTCGACTTTGAAATGTCTCAATGAGTATTTGGTTTCACTAACGTTCAGTCAATTAACATTGAGGTAGCCACTATCGAACTCTAATTTATGTAAATGAGAATATTCAAGCAGAATGAAGCTTACACCAAATGTCAATCAATGTCTCAATTAGTTTCCGAGATATCGTGTGGACAGCCTGACAAATAGATACACAGAAGTGAACTTTTCTTGCTTCTCGATTGATCGGTTTTGCTTTTATAAATTGTTCAGTTAAAATCATATAAGAATTGTTTTACAAATGCATCTCTGTGTGTTCGAATTCATAAATACGCGACTCTTAAACCGAGGTTAAAAAATAGTCACGTGAATTTGGCAAATAATATATTGTACATATAAATACTGTTACAGTTTTGGTTTGAAAAGTTAATAGTTCATATTATTTTATGTTTTTTTATAAAAGATTAATGAATAACTTAGGAGTTTATACCACATAAGTACACACACACACACAGGAATCCATACAAGAAGAAGAACATACACCCATGCAATTTTGATAACTTACAATAAACATATATAAATCAATAGATTTTAAAATTAATAAAAACTAGCAACCTAGTTAAAATTAACATAAAACAAATTATCATACATATAAGATAGAAATACATAAACTATTGTAAAATTGAATCATCAGATAAAAAAAATAATTTCTTTAGACAAAATACTACAGAATACATTAAATCTTAATATCAAGGAGATTGTTATGCAGAGTAAGTTTACAACACCTGGAGTTATAAAGTGAATTTAGATCAGCTGGTGACTTTACAATAATGGAATTTTATTCTTTTGAAAGATGGCTTAATAGGAGACTGGGAAGAAGCTTTTCTCATCAAAGTTAATAAACGTTTGAGTTATTAAATACAGTAATACTTTTATTATTTGTATTAAATTGGTAAATCTCGATTTTTGAATCCAAGAACAGAAAAGACATTTACTAGATGATGAACACTTGAATATTGGATGACAACCAGAACTCTCAGATCTGCAAGGATTACTACTACCAGTATTAAATCTACACTAAACCGACAAGGATGATTGGAATATGAATAAGTGTCAATGGAACATATAAAGTAAAACTGGATTTGAACTCAAGTAAGATCTACCCAATTTAAGATTCCAAATCTTTCAAAATTCAAACCTATGTTTGTATAAATTCAAACTTAACATGGACCATAATTTTATCTATGTTAGATATAATTTGTTTTATGTGCCCATGGCAGTATAATCCAAGAAACCCTGTATGTGACAAATAAACTCAATAACAATAATTGTAAATCAAATATTTATTTTATATCAATAGCTAGTTAAGCAAGGGCAAAGAACGGGTTAATAAATGAATAAAGCAAAAAAAGAAAAATATAACAATACATTTGTAATTAATTGGCTGAGCGTTAGTGAAGCATATCACTCGAGGTCTGTATCTGTATGTCTGTCTGCATGATGCTCGAAAACAAACCGACCTATAGACTTGATATTTCGCATGAAGCTTCATTTCTATATAGGCAACACTGAGTTCAATGACGGTGCATTTCACTCCGTGGGATTTGGCTGAGCGTTAGTGAATATGTTTGACTTGGTCTTATGAGTAACCATGATGGCAGTGAGAAAATATCAGAATAAATATATTTGTACAGGACATATGAGAACTTAATATGTGACAATCTTACTAGAGAAATTAATAGAGTGGAAAGTCAACGTTAAAGTCGGTGGCATTATTCGATGTATGTTATAGTAGGCTTACCTCTTTATCTCACCGGAACTTTTGTTATTTGTACACTGTTATGAAACGAGACGATCAAAAATGTTAATGCATCATGAGGCAAGATATCATGTTTTATATTACGTGGCTCTTTTCTATTCAAATAAAAATATCGAAACCTTATCTAATGACATGACTGACGATTTGAGGTCACTTAGAAAATGGTGTTCAATAAATAAAATGTCCATTAATGTTAATAAGACAAAGTGTGTCAATTTCGACTTTAAGGGATTTGACTTGGTAACAGATTTAAAATATCACGATACGGATTGTTTAATGGTGAATTGTTGTTGCGATAACATCACTAAAGTGCCGACTTTCAAATATCTAGGAGTAACATTGGACGAAAAACTAAATTTGGAGTCGCATATTAAAGAAATTTTGTCAAAATTAAAATCATCGATTAGGAAATTCTACTTTTTGAAAAATTTTTGCCCCACAGACCTATTAAGATCTTTATATTTTGCTTTAATTGATTCTATAATGCAATATAGAGTAGTTTGTTGGGGAGGGACAGTATTTAATAGACAAATTAAGGGTTGTTCAAAATCACTTTCTACGAATAATACTAGGTAAAAAAAGAGACACAGTTCTTTTCCTTTGTATGTAGATTTTAAAATACTACCTATTCAACATCTTTACGTATTTAAGGTTCTAAGGTTGTTTTGTTTACGGAGTGGGAATACCGGAACGACTGATCTTTAATATGCAACTAGAAGTATAAATAGAAGAAATTTCAGAATTCATAAAGTAAATAAATCATTTTTTAAACATTTTTTTATATATAGTGGACCATCATTTTTTAATAGATTACCTCAACATATTAAAGAAACTAATAATGTAAAGCATTTTAGTCTGAAAGTAAAATTTTGGTTGTTTAGTCATCACGATATTGAGTTTATAAAAACAGATGTTGGCCTAAATGCTTAACTATTTATTTTTATTCTTTTTAATGTAAAAAATATTTTAAGAACTTGTTTGTTTTAGTATAATTAGCCGTCCCTGCATATGTTGTACTCTGAGTAATGCATAATTTGTATAGGCTACTGTAGTTTTAGTTAGTTTTGTATAAGTCACCTATGGAATAGAGTCAGCTAAGTCTGACAGACGCCACAGAGTGCGGCTCAACTGGCACCTGGACTCAAGAATTAACTTTGTTTTTATATTTGTGTTTTTAACTGACCACATTACTTGTAAAAGTGGTCAGTCATTCCAGAGTTTTTTAAGTTTTGTTAACCATGTGTATTCTATTATCGGAATAAATCATTATTTTCATTATTTTATATCTAGAGTAAGTTTCGCTAAGGAATTTGGCTGAACTTCATTGAAGCCTATCACTTGGTAAGCTGACACAATGTCTCTTTTGTCTACCGCAGGGGGTAAGTAAGAAAGTTACTTATCTGTAATCGCTTCTCTGTGTATAAGTCTGCAGGACATTTCAAGAATGGCATGAGCAATATCTCATATATGACATGAGTTATATCCTTAACTATGTAGGTAACTTCAGCGAGCCTGTTCTGCAAGTCGTTGTGTACTCCTTCCTTACTGCTAGTATAATTAATTATAATGTTTAATAATTATAGTAGTTACACAACAGTTGTTTAACACAGCAGTTACTGGTCTGTTTTGATAGCTACGATATACGAGGTTGAAATTAGTTACGTTACAGTTTTGAAGAACGCAGTGAACTGTATCCTTAAACTATAACAAAGAACGCCATTTGCTAAAAATTGTAACCATCAATTCATGTACTGTATACTAAATTAATGATAATAATAACAATGTGACTAGTTTTACTTTAATAAGTACTGCAAATAAGTTAATTTCCCAACTACGTTTTCACCAAGAACAAGTTTTGCGCAGATAGATTACGGTAGTTAATTGCAAATGACCCGCAGGAGAATCGTCTAATATACGCTACACGTATGCTAAGATAAAAGATTATTTTGGTATAACTATTTATATTTCTATCTTCTCTTTAAGGGCATTGAAAGATTTAAAATGTAGATACGTGGAGGCATTGGCAGATAAACATAATAGTTTCTAGTTAAATTTTATAAAGTATGCTGTTGCAATCACTGTCATGATAGTTTTTCCGAGAGAGTTTTTTGCAATTTCACCGATACAACTCCCAAAACATCTCCATGATTAAATAATTGTTACCATATATTTCGAATTTGTACCGAATTTTGTTTTTGTGTTAATAATATACAACAAAAGTAACTAGTTTCTTAAAATTTTAAGCAATTAAAAGCCACCTTTATTAATAAATATTTTTACCTTAGGGTTTCAAAATGACGTTACGGCCGATCAAAGTTTGGAAACGACATGGTTAAATGTAAGTTATTACGCATCGAAAAGCAAAACATAACACTTATTTCGAGTCTTTATGTAATTTGTAACAATATTTAAATTGTAAGGATTTTACATCTCATATGCTTCCAAGATAGCAGCCGTCCAAGTTTTCATAAGTTTATACATAACACAACAATAAAAACAGAGGGTGTGAGGACGATTATTATCGTAATTTATAACTGTGCTAATCTAAACTAATCTTCGTACAGAATTATTACTTATATATGGTTTAGATATGTTCGTGAGTTAGTATCAACAAATAAAACATTTCAAATTAAACACCAATGAATTTACAAAAATATTTATTTTAAATATTTCACTACAGAGACCAAAAGTAATATGTTACATTTTATTACTTTTTATTAGATGTCACTTTAGATAAATTACCAATTTAAAGCGCATTTTATTACTATAAATTGTTTTGAAACCTCTTGAGATCAAGACGACGCGACGGCCTTTATTTGAATATACTTTTGAAAAGAAATGGTTAGGTTATATGTGTCATTATACATCGCTTAACAAAACAGTAAAGTCCTAGGTAATTTACGACAGTTAATGTTTTGTAACGAAATAATTTGTTCATATCTTGTTACGTTTTTAAATGGCTTTTTATACCAAAAAGTTTGTAAAGTATACAGCAAACAAATAAGTTTACAACTACATAATTTTTAACTAATTTTACAATTTAATTTAAGTTGTTTTAGTCCTCATTTTTAGAAACTACTTTATATGTTAATAAAATTTTTTTAATGTACTAAGTGATAGGGTTTCTTAAATTTTAAAATTCTTTCGAGTTTATTAACGTGCCAACCATACGAATTATCACACTATCTGTATTTTACAAATTAATCCAAAAATAATAATACATCTTCAGTTTGACATTTCGAGATAACAATACGCATGAAGTTTACCTTCCGACTGAGGCGCAAAGGCTGTCTTTATCGTTTTGTTGAAAGAAACCTCGCTGTCAGTGCAATAATTTAAATTCTGCAACGCCTGTTTTAAATGGATACTATGCGCTGTACTGAACTGTACAAAGTCATTAAAGACGTATTGCAGGCGCGTCATGTATGCCATTTATATTCACAGTACTAAATAAGCTAGTAATCCCATCACATTTCAACGGTTTTGATAGTTTCTTCGCACATAAAATATGGACATATCTTGTGGCATTTATTACTTGAAAAGTGACAAATATACAAGTTTCCACGCTCTAACACAGCTGCCTCATAGTAATTTTATCAAACAACTGTATAGACACACGTCTAGACAAGCGGATAAAATCATCTACATTTATGTGTGTGTGTGTGTGTGTGTGTGTGTGTGTGTGTGTGTGTGTGTGTGTGTGTGTGTGTGTGTGTGTGTGTGTGTGTGTGTGTGTGTGTGTGTGTGTGTGTGTGTGTGTGTGTGAGTGTGTGTGTGTGTGTGTGTGTGTGTTTGTGTCATCCAGCAGGTTACAGAACTAAGCTTAACCTGCGTAATTACCCAGGGGAAAATAATTAATTATTTTGGAGGTTTCAGACTGCCTTTGGCGTTACCTTTCACACTCCCCCTAAAATTAACATTTATGTGCGACCAGGCTGAACACCCAAGACGGATGGATATATATTTCCTCTGGGAAGAATATTTTTAAACTTTTATTTAGGTTAATTTTGTTTTAAACTTCAATATTTTATTGTTACTAGGTATTATCCCTCCCTAGCATACTCTCTACAGCTCTTTATAAGCGTATTGAAATCCTCGGTGAAACACTATCATTGGTCGTTTCAATACCTACATTTCAGACGACAGTCTCGAATGACATGACCCCTTGGGCCCTAATCAAAACACACATCTCTATAACATAATGACTAAAATACAAATCCACGAATGAAGTGAGTTGTTTAGGGAATCCCAAAATGGGAGCATTACCCATGTTAGATTCCTTTCAGACCGTATCAGCCAGTTATCTCACTGAAGCCCAGGAAAAATAATCTAGCCTGCCCACAAACACTTATTTTTCTCAACGTTTTTAATTTGTTAATAAACAATAAAGTGATTCTAGATATAAAAAATAACTTTATAAAGTAAAAACTTATGTTTTTAATGTCTTTTTTCCCCTTTAATTAATTTTAATTAGTCTAGTAAAACTCAAAATATACATTAAGAGCCAAATGTACTGGCGGCCATTTAGATTTTAGCTCCATAATAATGTTAAATTTCAAAACATTTTACGGCCTTAATTTTATTTAAAATTATGGATAGATGTACATTGGTATGTATCTGAATTTATTTTTATGAATTTTCTCAAATGTATTTGTACCTCACGTTTAAATACTAAAAAAGTATACATTTTACAAGAAAAACGAAATAGCGTTTAGATGCGGATTGATTATACAGCATCTTTAAATTCATTATCTACAATAATACACCTACCGAAAACAAGGGCGAAAATTGTTTGAGGTTTAACATTGATCTTATGAGATAAAACTCAAGATCGTTTGACTATAGTCTCTCTAATTGGAATATGGTATGTGACAGTGTGTTCTATGATGTGTAGCTGGTCGTGTTTTGTGTATCTCGATTGCGATCTGCGAAATGAAGGCGCTGCGCTGCACCGCGCCCACTACTCGTGAGTTGAGCAAAATTGTAATATAATATAATTGTAATTGTAATATATTAATTATTATTCAATCGTTTATCAACTTTTATTATATACAAATAAATATTTTTCCTTTAAAGCCATATGAACTAATCATTATTATTAGCAATTCTAACTATATTGTTAATTTATTATTATTAGCTATTAGCTAGTTAACTACAGTACAAAATTATTTACCTACGTAGCTACCTTAGACATAGCTACATTATGTACCATTTAATTATTAATTATATTAATAAGTTACTGTAAAGCGACGCTACTACTCTATATGTTACCATGAAGTTATAAAAGATTACATTAAAAAACTAAGTTTACACTTAAAAATTAAATATATTTTTAAAATTTTGAATGAACAGTGTACAATAACATTGTGAATACCACTATTGTCGCTTCACTTCCATGTATTTAATATTATCTGCGTAAATATTGTAAAAGTAGTGAAATCTTTACAACTAATGTCTTTTATGTAACTAAAATTGTAGTGCCCTGAACTACAGAGCTTTCTGCCAACACTTTAATTAATTATTTCAAATTTCCAAAAAACTGATTTTATTGTTTATTGTTTTACGTTTACCAGGGTTATGGCGAACAAACGGTTACAGTAGAAACTTCACTTACTTCCCGAGTGGTGGGCTCAACTTGACAGGAGGCAGATTATTAAAAAAGTAATAGAATTAATCATAATTGTAAATCGTGATTCGTAGGAAAAGTTAGAGCACACTGGCTAGAGAGTGACATTTTAACCATTAAACACTTGTGAAGTGATCGTGTTTACAGATACTTTCCAACGTCACGGGTTGGGTCAAAGTAATTATCTCGAATAACGTGAAAAATAATTCGTAATAAGCAATGATGATTACTGCTTTTTTTCCCAAAAATTAGAAACGAAAAACTGTTTATTGATATCAACAACCATGGATAATGTAAGCTTAAAACTTGTATTCAACACTGTATTGACCTTGATAAGTTCGTGGTAGTTGATGTACGTTACTCTGAATGTACCTGGTGTAAATATTCAGCTTGTATGGCGTTTACAACATTCGTTATTGATTAGAAGTTTTGGAAATAACATGTTGTTGAACATTTTTCTGATTTTGATTTTGGGTTTTTAACTTGGATTAACTTGCTTTAAATTTCTTACCATTGCCAGATACAAGTTTGTAGTTTGTTGAAAGAAATAGTATTGTTGTTCTCCACGTGTGGATGTACGGACAGACTTCCTGAAGGTCTGAAAGCGTCCAGTTTAATCACACGTTTAACCATGACTTGTTTGAAGTTGAGCAGCACCATTTAAGCGAGCCGCGCCGCACTTCCCGGTTCACACACACAATAGCGTCAGATTGTGGGGCGACCGCGAGGTCCCGATAGCAGGTGGAGGTTAGGTAACAGTACCGGCGCTACCGGCCAATCATCGCCGGATTGTTCCTGTGGCGGCATATAGCGATCTGACCAAATCGTGTTTGTCCAACGTTCTCGGATATTACACTACATGTAAATCATCAGTTCAACACTATTTCTTTCTCATAATATAGTCGAAGAAAACACGAGGTAAATATATCTTACATATTTATTATAAATTGAAAGTATTTATTCATAAATAAAAAACACAATTTTTCAAAAATAAAAAAAACTATTCTATATGCAAGCTCATAATGGTTTATATATAGAAGATAACGTCTTCAGTGTGTCTAAATAACGTTTGTGGAAACATGGGCGCTTTACGAAGAGGTGTCCTTGTACATTTCACTGCTTTGCGGAATGTATTTTCCATAGTTTAAATTAGTTATTATTATCAACGTTACAATAATTATTAAAGTGACATCGTAACAGATGCTGATTGAAAGATGCATTTTCTATGGTTGGATTTGTCAAAGTCACTGTTGTCCGACTGTTAAGTTTAGTGTTTCAATAGTTCCACTACATACCCTCAGTCAGCAATCCAGTTTATTCATTGTTTTTGAGTTGCTATAATCCACATACTAAATTATTAATTTTGCTAGTTTTAAATGTTAAACGTTATGTGTCAGTCATAAATCGTAAACTTTAAAGTACAGGATTTTCGTAATTAATTAATCTAAAACAACAATATCAAATAATCATGATGGACAATATATCTTCTTCATCTCCAAAATCCGTCAAAAAAACTTCAGGTTCGTAGACAAAGCAGTGGTTCAGAAGCTACTGCTGTACATTCTATAAATAAATTCAACCATTTTGGCTATCAATGGTTAATTGTCCCATTATTCATGAGGCGTTGATATTGATACGTGTTTACCATCAGTATTTCCACATCCTGGCTATTGCACAGCTGAGCGTAAAGTTTCTTGTCAGTAACTAAATACGTGTCTGGTGCGTTAGTTATTACTTCTGGGTAGCTGTTCTCATGAAGACTGATAACTTCTGCATTACTTACGTGAAAAGTTGAGATAGTTTTGATCTCATTACAGCCACTACACGTAAACCTTGCTTATTCTGTAACCATTTATTTCGTAACCCTATTAGTGGTACGTTATAACGTGGATAAAATAATTTCACCAGCCTACACCGCACCCCACTTAGAACAGTATTGAAAATACTAATGCTGTCTTAAGGTAGGATATATTCCGATTTTATTGTGACAATGAGACAGAAATGACAGATTTTGGTGAAGCTTGTGTATCTTAAATGGTGGTGTAACGCGGCTGGTAGGAGAGAAAAGATAATGGCAAACATTTAATTTAGTAAACTGCATGATAAATTTACAAAAACTTTCCAGAATATCTTTGAAAACGACCATGTTGTATATATATATATATATATATATATATATATATATATATATATATATATTATGGTATTATCCAATTAAAAGGAGAAAAGTTATTTCAGAAATTAAATCAAAATAACTTTCTTCTTTATTTTCTTCATTTTCTTTCTTTCTTCTTTATTTTCTTTCTGTCTTCTTTATTTTCTTTCTTTCTTCTTTATTTTATTTCTTCTTAATTTTCTTTCTACTTTTCTTTTTACTTTCTTTTTTTTAACTTTGTGATATCCTTGTTGTTGAGAATGGATGTGTTACTCATAAATTATGTTTGGCTATACATGCAATGAGTTTAGAATCAATAGTATCACGTTTTTTATGTAAGCAATGCTGTCAGCCATGGTGCAAAGTAAAATAGATTCTTTGAAGAGATTATACCCATCACTAGTATCAGAAATGTCTGAAAACCTCTCATTACTGGAGGCCACTAGTTCTCTAACCTGATGTAGCCTACTAAACAGTGAGCATTTACAGTACAGTGTTAGTGAGCACATTTCTGATTCCGTTCGTGCTTTTGGATCCTTCAACAATGTTAAAAAAATGAATCAAATTCTTAAGTTCACCCATAAATGGCAGTTTATTTATATAAACGCTAAGATAAATTACATATGAAAGTGAAAGAACTGTGAAAACCTATTAAGGTTGAAACAGTTACATGAACTTATTAGCATTAGCCATAAAACCCATTATTAATTTCGTGTATATGTCAGTTACTAGCTGTAGCTCTGTATATATCTGTAGGAATTACACAAGCACAGAAGATGTTGTGTATGTGTTTAATTGTACTACCCAGCTGCCAGCTGTACTGAATTGTATAATACCCAACGCCCAGCACACTGACGCGTTTCTTCACTTGTTTTATTATAAGCACGTGAAAATAACTTGAAAAGTATTTCATGACTTATTTTTCCTCACATTGTGTATTTTTAAAGTTTTTTTTTAAATACTATTGTTATATTATACTGTTTTGGTAGACTTATTGAATGTACGAGAGTAACGAAAGCCTGTCACTGGATCTACGTAACTGTGGTCAGAGTCCGCAACAACAAGGATCGGGAGCATTTAATAGTGTTTAAGCGCAGTAATTAGAGGGCATCTGAGGCAATGGTGATCCTTTCTCTCTTCTTCTTCAGGGCGAAAATGTAGACTTTTCGCAAGAGACGACAGCATGTGGCCGCTGCCGCCTAGGCGGAGCACGACGAGCGATCACCAGCTGACTGCTCCACTACCGCTCTGTTGTTGCCGCCAGAGTACATCTGTACACCCGTGCTTACAACCGCCAACAAGACGACCTGAACAAAACAATACATTTCATCAATAAAATCTTAGATGGTATTTTTATATTACCCCAAAAAAATAGTATTATAATATAATTTTTGTATTATGTAATATATTATTAGTAACGGATTCACTAATAAACAATATGGTTTAATCAAACTTCAGTCTCCCAAACAATTCAGTTATTATTCTTTATTTGAAAACAATTACAGATTAACATAACAGAATCTTCAAGAATTAAATGAAAGGTAACATAACCCTTTAGTAAACCGACCGAAAATGTTTGATTGTAAAAGCAAAAGTGCGTCGAGAGCGGTTTTTTGGTAACCTTGTAGAACTTGTAAGTTGCTTTTTAGGGACGCCAAAGTTTTAACATTCCCATCGATTTATATCTTGAACTGCGTCATATTTGTTAACAAAAACCTCCACCTTTTCAAATCACATAATCCCCACCATCACCACAATCTATGTCACTCCAATATAATGACCATTCCTCCCAATAGAAAAAGTCTTTTGATATACATTTATTAGTCAGCGGCATTAAACTCTACAATGCTCTCCCAGATTCTATGAAAATAAAAACAAGTACTTTTTTGCGAGGAAGGTCAAGCGGCATTTGGTACAGCGGGTTTGTTACACTGTCAGGGATTTTGTTGAGTGCACTGGTCAGACTAATTTAATCTCTGATGAAAGGCCTGTTTAAGATTTAGTTTATTTTAGCATTAACAACAACTTAAGTGCTATTTTAATTAGTCTGACTTTGTTTTAATATTTAATTAAAAAGGTTATTTTGAATCACCTGGTGTAGTTTACTATTACTTATTATTTTTGACGCTATTTTGCAGAGTTATTCTGTATATTAATAAAGAACTTCTGACCCTAAAACAGATGGTGGGTATTATTTTGATAATTTACTTCTGATTCCTTTCGAAAAGTTGAAGGAGCATAACCGTAAATCTAGTGGAAGAAATTTGTATTTTTTATCAGGGTTTTCTATTTAATTTTTAAGCTGTGTAGTAGCAAAAACGGTTTTTCGGTAGGTACTATCTATCGAAATAGGTTACATACACAATTTATTTGTTCGGGGGAAAGCTTGTGAGCCCGGTCTTTATGAGACCCTCTCTTGTCTCTAGGTGAAACGCCAAATTTTTTTAATGAATCTTGAATAGTGGTAAGCCTTCTTTTTGTGATCCCATGTACGGCCATGAAGGCTTTTTTACAGACTTGAACGTCACAATTTCCTTCATTACTCTTGACATTCTTACCCGGTAGCCAAAAGTGCAATCATGAGTACGAGCAGCCGCTTGATCAGCTTCCCGAGACCTACGCCTATTTACAGGCAATACAGAAATCAATCCAGCCAAATAAGATGACTGGGCATTCCAAGGTTCACGAGAAGTAGCTCCTATTTCATTGAAATTACCCAATATGCGCTTTTTCTCATTTACTGGGATAACCTCAAAACATCTAAAACTCTTACAAAAGCAATTTTCACCAAGCTCAAACGATTGAGCCCTAAGTCTCTTAGTAGCATCACGTAACCAACCGTAAGATTGCCTCTTTCTGGGATTTAATGATTCTTCAATAAAATCTTCTGCATCACCAACTTCCATTTTTATTTATTGCTAAATTAATTACAATCACTAATAAAGACTACCAACAATCACAGCAGACAGAGCATAACCACAACTAACAGAATGACTGCCAAACTAAACCAGCTGGGCCAAGAAACAGCTGATTAGTAGAAGTGGACAAAGAACACACACATTCCCCCCCCCCCTGTTTTTGGACAAATCCCGTCCTTCCCGTGAACAGCAGTTTTTGTTTCTTCTTGTAACTAAGGGACAAAGCCTGTTCTACCCGTGTTGATTAATACACTTAAAAGATCAGATGTAAAGCTATAAGGATCCACCATAACCTCAAAAATGAAAAAAATGGACAAACCCGTTTTACCCGTGGACTCTTCACACACACACACACACACACACACACACACACACACACACACACACACACACACACACACACACACACACACACACACACACACACACACACACACACACACACACACACACACACACACACACACACACACACACACACACACACACACACACACACACACACACACACACACACACACACACACACACACACACACACACACACACACACACACACACACACACACACACACACACACACACACACACACACACACACACACACACACACACACACACACACACACACACACACACACACACACACACACACACACACACACACACACACACACACACACACACACACACACACACACACACACACACACACACACACACACACACACACACACACACACACACACACACACACACACACACACACACACACACACACACACACACACACACACACACACACACACACACACACACACACACACACACACACACACACACACACACACACACACACACACACACACACACACACACACACATATATATGATTATTGGATGTTTAATATGACGCCATCACAGTATTGGGCATCTCCAGGAAGGTTGAGATGTGTGTAGGAGATTGTCCACACTCGATATGTATATGATTATTGGATTTTTAATATGACGCCATCACAGTATTGGGCATCTCCAGGAAGGTTGAGATGTATGCAGGAGATTGTCCACACTCGATACATATGATTTTTGGATGTTTAATATGATGCCATCACTGGGAATGGTCGGTTATACAAGTGGGCCAGAGAGTCCCCCCGGCAGTGGCGCGGTAACCCGCCCGTCTCATCACACGGCCTTCTGCTCCACGGCCGAACTGCCACAACGTCCGGCCACACGATTACACTTAAATACAACAATTACATTGCATTTATTGATGTAATTGGTTATCTCATATATTTAATTGCATTATTTATTTTGAAATATTAAGTGTGACATCACTTTTCACAAGCTTTAAACACAACCCAAAGCTTTAAAACGTGTTATTTTAAATATTCATGGTTATTAACATTTGTATCTGCAATAATGAGTGTAATTTTTATTTAATACAATAATTGTTATTGTTTAACATTCTATTTTTCATATACTATCAACTTAAGCAGTAACGTTCAGAAGAAAATAACCTTAGAAGATTCAAAACGTACTTAACTGACGGGCTATGTTTTTAAAATACTCATAATATGTCAAAATATCGTTTTCTGTCACAATGTTACTGACTTTGTGCTTGGTTCAGTTAGCAAGTTTTATAGAGTTATGGTTTATTATTTTTCGTTAAATCAAAAATGATCCAATATGAATAAATGAATAAATGATTTATTTTCCTATAAACTTACAAAATTGAATTAACTTAACAATGATAGGAAAAATACACTGACCTCTTTTACAAGTAATGAGGTCAGCGAGAGAGAAAAAAAAAATAAAAATCTAAAATATATACAACAATTAATATCCTATTTAAAGGTTTAAAACAAAATAAATTTCTATGTCTAGCTTCTTAAAACATATCTAAAAATATGAGCTTCTGCAGCGTCCACAACCATTCTTCGAACTTAAAATCAATTATTATATTTTACTAATAGTTAATTATTTACACTAATTTTACTTGATTTCTAATTAAAATATATTAAATTATACAGTTATTAACATGTCAAAAGATTACTGATATAGTTATGATAGTATTCTAAATAAACAACTTAATTCTGGTTTTCTAAAAAGCCACTTTTTTACTTGTGCACAGAATGCCTTAAAGTCTTCTATCTGCCTAATGTGCAAAGGCAACTGATTAAATATTTTTGGACCAGCGTAGGAAAAAGATTGTCTGAATTGTGATTTTTTGACTTTTGGTAACCTAAACAGTTTAAGATTTATACTTCTGGTAGAATAAATTAAATTGTTACCTCTATTACCACTTCTCAAGTAAAACTCCCTCAAAATATATAGTAGGTATTTCGTACACTAGCAATGCCATAATGGCATATGAATGTTATATAAGCGTATTAAAAACTGTCCTAAAGTATCCATGCTTTAGCCAAATATTCACTTCTATGCATAATTTGATTCAAGGTAACCCAAAATAATCTCTTGTAAAAAGAACGTATTCCTATCAAATTTAATAAATTTTTAAATGTTAAATTCTCAGATTTATTATAATTTTTTGGGGAAATTTGAAACAACACAATATAAAAAATGTAAAAAGATATTATTGAAAATTATGTTGAAATACTCAGAAGCATAATATATTTTTCAAGAATACATTTTAACATAGCTCATAATATTCAAATTGCTTTTTGAATTTAAAGGAAATATAAAATATTTGAACAAGCTCTTACAATTTATAAGGTTACTTTAGTTGATGATTATATTCTAAATTTTAAATCTTTGGACTCTAAAAATATTGAATCTCTCAGTAACGTTTTAAAATGTAATTAATTTAATCATATGATGGCTAAACATTGATCATTGAGCAATGGAAATAATGAGTCACGTCATAAGAAATTAAATCTGGATTATTAGCTGATGGAAGTTTTCAAGCGACCGAGTACGGTTTCTAATTTATATCATAATTAAACAAGAGTGAGCGTATACAATTTTAAACACTCAGTACGCTCTGCTACCTGAGTCCCACACGGTACCATATTATCCTCTTGAGTGAAAGGCCTTGAAACAGAAATTCAAGTGTAAGTTGCGGCAACGTGATGATGTAGGGTTCACACAATTACCCCCGCAGCTACCGCACTAGCAAGGTCTGGGCGTCAACGCAACCGTCGCGTCATGTCGATACTCTGCTGGAAGATATGTGTGCTGCACTTCAAGAAACTACAGTCATTTGTGACGCACACTCGCACCCCCACACTACCACTACAGAGGGCGGGGGCCAACCAGCAACTGCCGTTTTCGTTTCAATACTCTGTGACAATTTTAAATGTATTATGCGTTTTTTTTTGTAACATTTTAGGTAGATTTCATATAAACTTCCTATTGCAATTTACGCCTTGGAGAAATTTCAGGAGGATTATTTGTACTTCCTCTGATCTTGACCTCCAGAATCCAAACCATCATGATCCGATAGTTTATACATGACGTGTTCAGAAAAAGGTGTCAAAAACGTCCGGTACTCCAAACAAAAATGCCCTATACACATAGGTCTAGAAATGTGTTGTTTAGCCTCTAGCCGCCATTTTGTAGTTTTTATAACAAATTATGGGTAGAGCACGATAAGCGGACCCGGTTTTTTATATCGAAGAATGTAATCATCGATACCTAATATTCGCATCTCAAATCCTAGACTATCAATCGATATAAAAGTATCTATATAGTCTTCAATAACAATCATATTGTGTTTTAAATTAAAATATGGATTTAATATTTACAGTAATGAAACAAATTATTATAACCAAAATTAGGAAAACTGAAGACGACAATATTTGCTCCTCTCACAGTTACAGTTGTTTCTTTCCCACAAATTTTCACATACCGGTAATGGATTTTTCGGTACGAGTCCAACATGTTGAAGTCACGTAAAACATGTCTTATCATCTTTCAAAGCAATGTCGTATAGTTTTCAAAAATTGACTGCCATTTTTAATAATCAAATGTTACTTATATATAAAATTGAAATATTAACTTACGTATATTATTTGAAAGTGTTTACAGCTGTTGATATAGATTATTTAAGTTATTTGTTCAAAATAATTAATTAATATCGATTAATTATATCGGTGGTTATGATTAAGTAATATCGTTTGCCAATTTCGATATAAAAAACCGGGTCCGCTTATCGTACCCTACCCCAAATTATTATCACTTGCATTAGTAAAGCTCCTGATACCAAATTTTTCGGTATAGGTAGTAAGAAAAATTGGAATATAAACAATAATGGTGTAATGTAACAAAATTACATCTTTTAATGATTTTTAAAACCAAATAACAAAAACATTGTATTAGTGTTATACGAAATTTCCTAGACACCAAATATTTTACACATTTTATTAAATTTCAAATACATTTTTCATCGCGCAAGCGAGCACGACTACGAGTACTTTAAAAGTATGCTTGTACAAGCCGGGAGCAACAAACAGATTAAAATAGCTGATTCATTTTAACTGCCAAAATGCTTCAACTAAAGCAATTCCTAAACATTCTTAGTGTTACGTAATTGAATGCAATGAATAACCTTGTGTTTAAAGTACAATTTTGTTGTACGTAAACTTAATTTTAGTGTGACTTCAGGCAGTATTGACTAAAAGAAGATTCCCACCATTCGCCTCTTAATCTAACGTGACTGGTTTACACCTGCTAATGGAAACTACACTGCAAATTTCGAAATATTAGATGTTGCACTAAAAGGGGATGTTATTTCAAATGATCTAGTTTAAATTACTATTGGAATTCTTTAAGAGTTAAAGATTTTTTTTTCACGCTTAAAAAGTGAGAGAAATGTTTCTCCTGTTCGCTTTGGAAGATACAGAAACAGATATAGCATCCTCTTATTCCAAGGAGACTGAGTTTTTGCCTGAAATCTCTTCATGGTATATGTAAATTTGTAATCTCAAAAGGACGTCCCCAACCCCTAAAATGCCCTTCCTGAATTTCCTGTCACTTTGGAAGCAGCGTAAAGATCTTTTTAGAACTAAGCGCAGTGAGAGATCACTCGCGTTTTTATTATTAGCGAACAACAGTTGTTGGTATACTTGTATTGAGTAATAGGATCATAAATATTTTGTATCACAAGGATTCCTGCCTAGAACCTACTATGAGAACCATTAATATTCGTCTGCTCAAATTATTTAGTGCTAAGGAACTGAAATTTTAGATGATCAAAATCAATGTCAAAACACTTACTAACTTTTTTCATGGTAATTGTATTGGCTAATTTAGGTAATTTGATTAGATCCATAATATCCTCAACACTAATTTTTTCACAACAGTAAAACTCTTATCTTTCGTGTGCATAGCTTTATTACAAAGAGATTTCACTCGACTCTCTGTACATTGAGGAGCTCGAGCTCACTGTGGGTGCGGGTTAGTGATGGAATACTATTTTGGAAATATTTGACTTATTGACCTTACCTGCACCATTTGGTAGACGGTATCCGTAACTGGTAACTCGTTAAGTACTTGGACCTTCTGCGGTCGATGGTAACTACAGTAGTTGCCCAATGTCCGTATTACCATAAACATGTGTTACATCTGGGTAATGACAGAGCAGTGGTGCACCACGCCGCCTCCCGCCGCCGCGCCAGTGCGGGGGCCCTCCATATACTGCATATGATCACTGACTCATTCATGTTATTTTTAGATGATTAGGTTAGTAAAGCCTACGCTAGAACTTATAGATAACGGTTTATTGTTCATATATTTCCGAATTGTAAACACACTACAAGGATTCTGGAAACCAATTGATATACAGCTTATTAAAATAAGAAGAAAACAAGTAAATGATAATATCTTTTACCAAACTCTTCACTAGTGTGTTCATAATAAAAAGAGTTTCTTTTTAAATTTTGTTTGTGTAAAATTTAAAAAGAGTTTCCAAAAAGAAACTCTTTTTAGAGTTTCTTATTATTTTTAATACTCTTTTAATTTTAATTAATTAATTTATTTATTTCTTTTTTATTTTAAATTTTTAAAACCTTTATAAAAAAAAAATGTTTTTTTGAGTTTAATTTAAAACTCTTTTAAATTAAATGTTTAAAAAAAATTTGTTTGTGTAAAATTGTATCGCAAGTTATATTTGAGGATTATAAACATAAGTTATTGGGCTTGAAACCATTTTGTATTTTTCATATAAAATGAATTGGACGTTGACTTAAAAAAAATTATTTATCACGTATTTTATCTAGATTTGCGTCAATGCTCCATAGCCTACAATAATTTGTTATGTAATTTACACCGAATGTGTTATGTTCCATACAGAGATATGGTTTCTGTACTGTTGGGCACCGATCTCTATAAGCCAAGCGGCAGTTTAAGTCGAACGGTTAGCCACAACATACTGTACAGTGTCCAGAGGGTTACGTGGGTCCGAAACAAAATCAAATAATACTTATTATATTTAGAACAGCTGATTCTGCCCAAGAGACCCGATTTGTTTTAAAACAAGATTGGCTTAATCTAAATCAGTAATTGTACATTACATACATTTTACACCAAGACAAACGCCATTTTCTTGAGCACAATTAAGAAAGAAATAAAGAGTTGATCACGTTAAAAGGAATCCACAAAATACCAGCGTCCTGATGAAAATTACGACAGATGAAAATTAAATCACATGGATCAAGCTCATCAAATTATGTTTAATAAAATATCCATCTGAACAAAATTTAAAATTATTTTGTCAATAATTTTCAAGTTTTGTTAGATTGTTGATAGATATAATATTTAATAATTCTGTTGTTTTTTAGTTTATTTTCTAACGATTTTGTAAATTTACGAAATAGACTTGTGTTCATTAAAAAGATATATTACGAAGACCAGTACACAAATTATACGAAGACAGATAGATACACATTCGGTACTGTGACTAAATAATATATTTTCAAATACGCACAATATTCAACAACGTAATATAATCTAACATTTCATTTAGAATATGAAAGATAAGAGTAATTGAGTAATCACGTGCTACGAGTGTTGCCGTGCTTGCTCGTACGTTTATAAAACCAGTTAGTTTTTTTTAATAATACTATTCTATTATTTTTCTGTTTTGGTCAGATGATATTATATCGACAAGACTATACATTCACATGTTACTCTCTGTGACGATCTCTTACTTGGATGGTGCACAATAATTAATCCCGTAGATTAAATAGGCAATATTGTTCTCGTATACCTTTTTGGGTTTTTTAATATTACTAAAAAACATACAACTTCACATTCTCGATGATAACGTCTGTTTATGTCTTAAGTTATTTGATATTCTTTTTAAAGTCAGTATTACGTATGCAATAACTATTACTAGGTAGACTAGGCATGCGTTTGTTCCTCTACATCTTGGATATAGTGTATTTTGTCTTTGTCTACACTTCTTGTATGGTGGTAATTAATAAATAAGAACTTATACAAAAGATCATTTATTTCTCGTAATATCACAATAGAAACGCGATACTTTACAAAAAAGTAAAAAACATCTTAACATTAAGCACTTAAAGCTAGAACATAATAACTTAATGCACACATTATTGTTGTCTACGAGACATTTGCTTAGCATATGAAATATAATTTAGACCATTTAAAAAAGAGAAAGCTAAAACAACACTGATTACTTAAAGATTTGTGATTCTTATTTAACATAGAAGATAGAAGCTAAAGTATTATTTGTCTAATCTACTCAATATAAAACATATAATACAATAAAAAATTTATAAAACACTGGCAGTTCGTTGTTACTTTCATACCTAGACTAAAATCCTAATACACAATTATCTTCTATATGGAGGAAGGTACTCTCTGTTAGGTTTGCCCGCCGTGCCTTGATCGCCTGGATACTCGTCAGCTTCGGTACCGAAGGAGGGACGCGACGAGCCCTGTCCAGGGAAAGGTGTAGTACCCGACGGCCTCTGGCCAGGATACTGGCTGGATCCTGGAGCTGCTGTAGATGGTCCAGGATATCCGCCTGACGGTCCTTGTGAGCCAGGGAATCCGGTCGATGGACTTTGTGGTCCAGTCTGTCCAGGATATCCAGTGGATGGTCTCTGAGATCCAGGATACCCAGTAGATGGTCCTTGGGGCCCTGTCGGTCCTTGAGGTCCAGATGGGCCAGATGGTCCTTGGGGTCCAGATGGTCCTTGAGGTCCAGATGGTCCTTGCGGTCCTGACTGTCCGGGATACTGAGCAGAAGGTCCTTGAGGTCCGGTTTGGCCTGGGAACTGACTTGAGGGTCCCTGAGGTCCGGTTTGTCCTGGATATTGGGCAGAAGGTCCCTGAGGCCCGGTTTGTCCTGGGTATTGTGCAGAAGGCCCTTGAGGTCCAGTTTGTCCTGGGTATTGTGCAGAAGGCCCTTGAGGTCCGGTTTGTCCTGGGTACTGTGCAGAAGGCCCTTGGGGTCCGGTTTGTCCTGGGTATTGTGCAGAAGGCCCTTGAGGTCCGGTTTGTCCTGGGTATTGTGCAGAAGGCCCTTGAGGTCCAGTTTGTCCTGGGTATTGAGCAGAAGGTCCTTGGGGTCCAGTTTGTCCTGGGTATTGTGCAGAAGGCCCTTGGGGTCCAGTTTGTCCTGGGAATTGTGCAGAAGGCCCTTGGGGTCCAGTTTGTCCTGGGAATTGTGCAGAAGGCCCTTGGGGACCGGTTTGGCCTGGGTATTGTGCAGAAGGTCCTTGAGGTCCTGTTTGACCTGGGTATTGTGCAGATGGTCCTTGAGGTCCAGTCTGCCCTGGGTACTGTGCAGAAGGTCCTTGAGGTCCGGCTTGTCCGGGCCGTTGAGCAGTAGGGCCCTGAGGGCCTGATTGTCCAGGGAATCCGGTAAATGGCCCTTGTGGTCCTGGAAATCCAATTCCTTGTTGCTGGGATCCAACAATTGAATAGTCATACAATTTTTCATTCAGATAATATAATCCGGGAGCAGAATTACAATCAAACTGGTTCCACCAAACACAAACGAAATATTCTTGGTGGAATACTGTACCGTTCGGACAAAGGAAATCGTATGTCTTATTGTTAGCACATATATGGAAAGCTTGACATCTTGTTTCAACATCCGCATAATATCCTGGAAATTGCTGCTGATCACACCTAAAAGAAGTTTCTGGAACCTCTGAGAATATAGGATAATCGGTGCCAGGCTCTCCTGGAATAGCTGAATAATCGCCCTCGTCATAAGATCCATCGTCACCATCTCCACCTGATGCTCCAGGAATAAACCCTCCTGGACGTTGACCTCCTTGTGCGCCAGGAAATCCTCCAACTCCACCGGTTGGAAACTGTCCTTGACTTCCAGGAAAACTTCCAGGTCTTCCAGCACCACCCGATGGAAATTGACTGCCTTGGCTACCTGGAAATCCACCAGGTCTTTGACCTCCAAAATCTGATTGACTGCCATCATCCCCGGGATATTCATCAGCAAATGTTCCTTGTGATCCACCCGTCGGCCCTGTTTGACCAGGAAATCCTGGTCTTGAAGTAGAACTAGGAAATCCGCCTTGAGATCCTGGATATCCCTGAGCACCACCAGGTCGTGGAGTAGTTGATGGAAATCCTCCTTTATTTCCTGTAGTGGATCCAGGATAACCACCTTGTTGTCCACTCGGATATCCACCAGGTCCAGTCGTCGATCCAGGGAAACCACCTTGTTGTCCACTCGGATATCCACCAGGCCTTGCCGTTGATCCTGGAAATCCACCTTGTTGCCCACTCGGATATCCGCCAGGTCTGGTCGTTGATCCAGGGAAGCCACCTTGTTGTCCACTTGGGTATCCACCAGGCCTTGCCGTTGATCCTGGAAAACCACCTTGTTGCCCACTCGGGTATCCTCCAGGTCCAGCCGTCGATCCAGTAAATCCACCTTGTTGTCCACTCGGATATCCACCAGGTCCAGACGTAGATCCTGGGAAACCACCTTGTTGACCGCTCGGGTATCCTCCAGGTCCAGCTGTCGATCCTGGGAAACCACCTTGCTGTCCACTCGGAAATCCTCCAGGTCCAGCCGTCGATCCAGGATATCCACCTTGTTGCCCACTCGGATATCCACTAGGTCCAGTAGTAGACCCTGGAAATCCACCTTGTTGTCCACTCGGATATCCACCAGGCCTTGCTGTTGATCCGGGGAATCCACCTTGTTGACCACTCGGGTATCCACCAGGTCCTGTCGTTGATCCGGGAAAACCACCTTGTTGTCCACTCGGATATCCATTAGGTCCAGGGGTAGATCCGGGGAAACCGCCCTGCCCACTCGGATATCCTCCAGGTCTAGCTGTTGACCCTGGGAAACCACCTTGCTGTCCACTTGGATAACCTCCAGATGTAGAACCACCTTGCGGCCCAGACGGGTACCCTCCTGATGAAGGACGTGAAGTACTGGAAGGAAACCCACTATCTGATGGACCAGATGGATATGCTGAAGTTGACCCAGGAAATCCACCTTGCTGGCTTCCAGGATATCCTCCTGGTCTTGGGGTAGAACTAGGAAACTGGCCTTGAGAGGGACCAGATGGATATCCTTGGTAACCTGATGTTGTGCCACTTCCTGGAGCGCCTGGGCCGGAAGTTGATGGAAATCCAGGACTTGATCCTGGAAATCCAGGTCTAGGTGTAGTACCAGGGAAGCCTCCTGAAGTCGTTCCAGTGAAGCCACCTTGTCCTGATGGATATCCTCCGGCTGTAGAGGGTCTACCAGTAGACAGACCAGATCCCTCAGGTCTCTGGTAGTTGTATCCAGAATCGCCGGGAGAGGTGGGGTACTCATCCCCTAAGGGGCGACCAGTAGTGAAGCCGGAGGGTGAAGAGCCCGGTCTAGACGTACTGCCTCCTAGACCCGACACCAAGGGATTCTGGGGTCTATCATAGTTGTAGCCCTCTTGAGCCTGCAACCATAAATTCGTTGTATAAGAGCTACTTGTACTCACTGATATCTTTTGTTTTCAACAACACTGTTAAAATTTAAATCTTTTGGATTCTTATTTATATTTTCAAAGTTTGCGATATGAACCAAATTATGGCACAATTAATATGTAATTTAAATATATTTGTGTTATTTTTATACTTTTACTATAAAATGATAATACTATATTTTATTTTTGGACAGTGTTAAATATTTAAGTTAGCCAATACGGCTGAGGTATGTTTAAAAACAGAATATAACAGCTTACCCATGATGTGTTTATACTGCAAGCAGCCGCCAAAACTGCAAAATCGAAAACAAATTATTAATGGTTATTAACTGTACATACAGAACAATTTATAATTATTATTTTTAATTATTTGATAAACTTCATTCACGAAAATCCTATTACATTTAAATAGAATTATCATTTCAGTTTTTCAATGTTGAAATATAACAATAATTATCTTACTTCAAAACAAATCCATATGAAAGAAGAAGGATGGATGCTAAGGAGGTTGTGAATATTGTTCTCATATACATTAATTGGTGGGATAGATCAATTTTGTTCTTTCCCAGGAACTATGTACATTAGAGAGTATGAAGTTAACTACTTCTGGATTTAAATTCTGAGCCGGATTGATTTTTTCAGTATGCTAAAAGTAGTTACAAATGTTATTTTCACCTAAGAAGACTCGAAAATGCAAGAGAGACTGTCTCATACAATTAATTACTTTGAATACTCATTGTATTGAATAATCATATTTTCTTTTTCAAACTGAACTGTTATACTATTTATTTTATTTTATTCATCAGTATACTGGTGTGTACCAACTATTTAGCATTGCAAGAATTATTTTGTGCAATGAACAATGCTATAATAACAATAATGAACTTGGATCACAATAATGTGTAAAGCATTATTACAGATCATTGTAATCAAAGTGAGGGACTGTACCTTTATTATAATTCACAATAATTTCTTGTTACTACTTTTAACTAGAACACGTAGCAAATTTTCAAACTTATGAAAGTTACTTAGGGAAAACAGATACATAGAATTAATGACCAGATGTGCAAATACTCACATAGAACTGCGTAGAGCTGCGCCATGTTATCCGGATCTATAACAAACGGCAACACAGAATGAGAGAACCAGTCAAGTCAACCTATATCTTACACCTATGGCCTTAAGCGGCATCGCGTCATTGGTGTTTCGTTTACTAGTGATTGCATCTAGTTGTATACGATTGGATTTACCAAAATTAAATACTTCATTTCTTTTATACACTTGTATTTCCTAGCTTTCTAGTCGCAGTATCGTGCTAGGATTCTACTAAACAGTTATGAAACATATACTCTGGTTGAAGACAAATAGATACTCGACTAAACGAAATGGCACATCATTGCTCGCTTAAAACTTGCACTATTCTTTACAAGTCTTTTCCATTCCTACACGATGTACTGAAATGATTTTTGTTTTCATCTCAAAACATTGATATTTCCCAACTAATTCATGACAGTTTCACGGTAGGTATATTAAATCCTCCTTTACGCGTAGTCATATTCGGACCCCTATCTGCTCGTGTCTGATGTAACGCGTCCTGACCGTCCTGAGTCTGCGTCTGACCATCTGAGCAGGGAGTCCCTGCTCCCTGGTCTGTTCTCATCATCATTTGCATGCGTTTATATTGAAAAATCATGGAACATAGACAAATAAAAAACCCTTTTGAGACAGTAGGATTATGCCTATTGAGAAGCCACTAAGGATTTACAAGTAGCCTCGGTGGTGGTTCTACAGCATACTGATAACCTTGTGAGAGAAGAAATGAGTAGAACGGTGACAAACAAGAAGCTAACTCTATGTAATGAATGAGATGAAGAGTGAGAGAGAATGTCAAGGTCGCGGACGTTCGTTGACTGCCTTGCTACAGCGCAGTGGTGACTCTGGTAGGATACAACATCTAGTGCGCCAGTGCATAGAACAGCCACTTGCTACAAACTGTATAGTGGCATCAATCAACTTTAATTGGACGTTTTATGGGAAGATCCGTTTTGTAACCACTGAACTGTTCTAGTTTCTATGAGACAAAGTTCAGAATCAAACTTTTGCTGAAACCACGAAAATGTAACAGAGGCGTTCATTTTGGGTGTTTGACTGGTTTAAATAAATAATATAATATGTATTGAAAATCTTAAAATACAAAACAATCTTCAATCCATAACCATTGAATGTTTTCTCATTAATCACGCATGTTATCTCAAGTATAGCACTAATTTATAATTTTCCATTCTTTTAACTTATTTCCAATAAGTACTCTATTTGAAAAAATCATTTTGAACTATTTAACTCCAAAACGTCATTATAACCAGACTATATCATCCTCGCCAACTATAGAAGAAATTGATCACATTAAAGACTTCCAATCAAAATTAGAACTCCTTCCATTGCCTTGGAACACATGACAGTTAACAAGATACAATATGTGTAGTAACGAATAATGTACTTCTGTCCCCACTACGGCCACTTAGCCACTTTATCTTGCTATCAGTCTACCTTCCGGAAATAACCGTTTATTTAGTTTTCTAAGTTACTCGTAGTTAAATGGTAGAGGCATATAAGAGTTCTACTTTCGTCAATAAATTACTCTTAACATTTTCAACTTCTAACTTTACAAACAATAAGGGGAAGTAGAAACAAAGGGTTAGGTCAAGTTATAAACAGATTACTTGAAAGCTTTTCCCGCTATATAATTGTTTACTAGTATATAAATATTATGTACATAGTTTCTGCAAAAAGTATTGAGTATAACTATTCAAATAGAAACTTTTATTAAATTTATGCACAAGTTTTATACGTAATAGTATTCAACGTCTACGGATTTCATCTGGATTGATTTGAACTTCTCTGAAAATTATCGTATTTTAGAAGATTTAGTTTGATCTGAAATGGGTATCATACACAGATTCATAGTGTATCTTAATTATAATTTGGGCTGAAATATTTGCAACCACAATAACGATGATCAGTTGAGCAAGATGAGTAGAGTGAGAGCAGAGTCGTGGGCGAGGGGGCGGGCGGAGCAGCCCACTGATATTTGGCGGACCGTGGCTGGGGCTTACGCTGGCGTAACCCGCACAGGAGTTGCTACACCGGACACATCGTAGCCGACATGAGCGTCGAAATTGAAAAATCAGAAACAGTGTACAACATATCTCAATTTATGATTCCATTGATCTATTAACAATGAACATTGTAATGGAGTAGGATTGTGTTAAACGTTGTAAGGAGCTACTTTAAATTAAAAACTTACTGTTAAAAAGCTTTTCTAAAAAAATAAATTTATTTTTCTTTAATTTAGTTTTGCACTACATAAATTCTTTGATTTCCGTCATGATGAAACGAGAACGATAAATAGTTCTCCTTCCTCTCTCACCTCTTCGATACCTGCAATCTGCTATAAACTTACAAAAAAGTATAACCTTTACATTAAAAACAAAAAATAAAGCTCATGAAACGAGATTGATAATTATAAATCTAACAATAATTTGAAGTGAATGAATTAAGCCGTTCAACTCATACGATCTGATACTTCTAACTTTCTTCCTCTTTGGACGATTTTTGTAACATATAAATGTTAAAATTATTTCTACGAGGATAAAATTAACCGTCTTTTGAAATAACACGTTATGTGTCATATTTTCTCTATGTATGGAGGAACTGAATCAAGTTTTTTTAATAACTATAACTTTCCGAAGTGTGGTGTCATAGTTTAATATTTAATTTGACCAGACCGTCAACAGTAAGAAAATGTTTAGAACAGATTATCAACTAAGTTGTAGGAACTTTTTTAAAGTATTGAGAATTAGTTTTTTTGAATATATTGGCGTCGTATCTCTCTCGGAATAGGATCGTGAGAACACGAAAACAAACGAGACGATCCTCGGGTAGATGTGGAGTGACCTACAGCTGTGAGATCTGCGAGAACATCTGGAGGTGATGGGTTCTGTTCTGGACATTAGGCAGGCCAAGGGAATGACACGGAGCCCGCCCTAGACTGAAGGTTGCCGTCATCTCTGCGGCAACAGGAGTTCTTATCTTATCTCGGTATTTGGAAATGGCAACAGAAAACTGGCGATAACGCCCGCCTCAACAGCAATAATCTGGGGAATACGACTATGAGTAGCAGCCATCAGTTCGCAACTTCTTGGACTACTGTGAAGATCTACCTCTAGAATTCTCCAGCAGCAACCATCTATAAATATTTAATAAAATCTCAAATATAATTAACAGATTATTTCATTTTTGGAATGTTTTTATTTATTTTATTTTATATTTTATTTCCAACGGACATACTTCTCCGTTTATATTCAAGATTCATATAATTAACTTATAAACAACTTAACCTACTAAACAAGAATTTCTACAAACAAAAAATGTTGCTTACTTATTGAGTGCATACAATTAATCTAGCAGGAAACCATGAGTGCTCAGGCTGTTCAAGTAAAGTAAAATTATTAATACTGTTTTACAAAAATAAAACATTATTTATAAAGCGATGCGTAATAAATTAATCATTTCCGTTCTCATGGTTAGAGGTGCACCATTTCTTTTGAAGACACACGTAGCTAGAAACCACCGTTCGTAAAACAGTGGTTATTGCACATCTATATAACATCACGCGAATCTATTACATAATTTTACTATTGACGTTTACATAAAAACACGAATAAATAAATTATATTAAAGTTGTATTAAACATATAAATTCAAGACTATTGCTATTCAACACGTTACATATTATGTAAAAGTATTATACAGGTATATATCAATGTGATTGAATAATAATATTATTATTAAGTAATCAAACTCGTGGAAACAGAAGAAATTTGGTGGAGGCTATAAAAGTGAAAGGTCTATCGTGTTGGGTTATAGTATTGGGAAACTAGACAGACATTCGGAGATGGTAGACATTGTAGTAGTGACATCAGCCCATAGATAGCGTAACGTTCTCGCGCCTTCTTTCGTCGCTTCGCTCGCGTCGCATCGTTATATTCGCCCGCATATGCTTTACTACAAATTCTAATTTTGTATGCCAGCACAGTCATAATTTTAGTAACAAGAGCAATATACACACAGCCGCAATGTTACATAAATGAGCTTTAATATTGCCTTGATGTGTGCATTGTGTTACTTTTGTTTAAAGTTGTTACAAATTTCTTTGACCCCCGAAAAAATAGTGGAAATAAAATTCTTTCTTCACCAGACATTCTCGATAGTTTAATATTCATAAAAATACAATTATTTAAATTGTCATCGTTTACTCACTGGACTTAATGTTTTAATAGTTTTGTTCTAACCTAGAGTACTTTTTTTATTTGATAAGACCTTTATAGGATTATTTCTTGTTTTTAGAACTACCAATATACGTGTAGAAAATTAATCCTTACATTAAACCTACAGATTATTTAATATTTCGAAGCATTCTTTATTTACGACATAAATAGTATTCTAAATTCTAATTCATTTGTGCATTAAATATTATATACGCGTTGATTACATATAAGAGTAACCTGAAATAACAAGTTACGATGTATATTGTTTTGTTGATTTTTTATTTTGAATAATGTCCGTTTAAGAAAAGCAAAAGTCAAAACAAATATTGGTTTTGTACAGAGGTAAATGTCTACTGAGGCGATAATGGATAGTTCACGACCGCTTTCCCTGACCGTGGCGCTCTGTCACGTCCCGCAGCTCTGTACCACTGCACACCTAGTTACAGTCACTTCCTGTGCTCAGATATATTCTACAATAGATGGCCATAATATTCCTGCTCTATACATAAGTCACATCGTCTTGTCTTATATCTCACCACTTACTGTTCAGACAATACGTGCACAGATAATTCGCACTTTGGATTATATTTGTTATTATATATACCCAATACAATTCTATTATAAACTGAAAGCAATGATCTTAAAAGTAAAAACATATCACTGCAAATTAAACAATTTCATCATTTAGTTCTTTACCATTACAATCTATCAGAACAGAAAGAGGATTATTAATGCGTAAGATCATCAAATAGTTTAAGAGTAAGCCTGCATAGAAATTCACAGCGTGGACAAATTTTCAATTTTGTTTTAAACTTGTTTTGTACGACTTCGGTATTCAAGTTTGTTTTATTAATTACAACGTTTAAGATTGTCGGAAAACCATAAAGTTTTATATCACTCTCATGCAAGTAATGTGTTTAATGTTTCTGACATGTTTTCTAAGAATTCATTTTAAATTATGTTACCATAAGAATTTACTGATACAAGGACCATAAACTATAACCAATCACGCAATAGGCGTTTCTTGTCTCTCTTCAAGAGAATTTCAAACTACACAAACATTTCCTTTCATTTCTAGATGAAGGCCCACAACACGTACGAGAAGACTAAGTCAACTCTTACTTAACAAGAAAAGTAATTAATACAAAAATAATATACATAGAAAAATTTAATTCGAAAATTTAAATTAATTATAATATATTATTACAAAACACTAAGATAAATACACACCAAAACGTAAACGTACTTACAATTATATTTCATATAGTTTTTAATGATGACTCATTTTTCTAACAACTCATAAATAATATATTTTCTTCGAAAACGAATGATTGAATTTTATTAGTGTTCTCCATCCTTTATTTTATTTTGTATTTATTTTATTCTTTATCTGTATACGATGGATTTATGCATTTCTTGTTTATATTTGGATGCATAAGCAACATTATTTAATTATTAATACAGCCAGCATTTCTGTTGACATAATTTATTTCAAGAATTAAACTGTGATTGCGCGTAAAATCGTTCAAATTCTATTGAAAGCGTTTACATGATGGTATTTAAATAGATGTATTATAGTCTGTTTAATCTTCTTAGTTACGTACGATGCACGATTACAACTCGTATCGCTAGATCGCTGTTATAGAATAGGTACGTAGCTACGCACAGTAGAGAAGCACAGCAGTACACAGCGATGTAGCAACATTACCGCATGCTGCCGGTAAGCGGCTAGTCTCAGGATTACGCGCTGCCACACACACATTAGCTCTGCGAGATGAACATTAACCGCAACATTCTCTATCACTCGATTATCCGTTACTAACCTACTATTTTGCATTGGTGAAGCCATACTCATACAACACTTTTACTTCTTTGAGATAACCATTACTTTTAAGTCACGTTTCTTTGCATTCATTATTAACAGTATTTACCCAAATTCTAAACCAATCCACATGCAGAAATTTCCGATTCGAAAAATATCACAGCTCTTGAAACCAACTCTGGGTCAAAATTGAAATTATCGAGAATAAAACAATAAACCATACACTATTATAGAGGTTCTGTCTAAATAGTTAGGTATTATCTTGTTGTACAGAATAATTTTGTTTTCTTTAAAAAAAAATGATGTTAGATCTGGTTGAATGTCTGAGATTCGAACTAATGAGATATGAACTAAAATGTTTGTAAGATAATATAAAAGCGTAATTTAAACTAATACATTTAACATTAAACTGGTCGTGTATGCCTGGTGATGTTATTATACCTCATGTTGCATAACAATGATTTAGACTTGTTTGATGAAGCGAATAGTAATAAACAACCTATAGAACTAATCTCCACCTTCTATTACAAATATTTAAACTCATTGTAAACTAAAAGCTATTAACCTGTCAAGATGAGCATTTTGGTTCTTGGTAATAGTACTTAGTTGTTTGTCTTTTTAGTGATTCCATTTAGATTCACGTGGGAAAATCCCATCTAGCAGAAGGCACAGGGATCTGAAGAAGACTAAGTTAGCAATTTGGATTAGGATCTAATTTTTCAGTTCTCACCTGCATCCTAAACATGAACAAATTTGTTAAGATTATTTTGTTGGTCTCAATATAGAACAAATTTATTTCAAACTTAAACATTACCGGATTAACGTAAAATATATACTTTGGAGAAATTGAAATTATTGAAAAATAAACACGTGTTCTTGTTTGTGCTGATATTACAAAGTGTTAACTACAACAAGGTATTTAACCATATTGATATTTAAAGAAATTTAAAATTGAGATACAGGAAAGTACAAAACCCCGATTTTTTTAAGTCAGAGAAATCGAACTTTAAAGAACACTGAACACATTTGTTTACAATTCATACGAATACATTAATTACATTTTGACTTGTGTTGCAAATATAATGTTCATTGTATTTCACAGTTTGGATTAAATCACAATACAGACAATAATTTAAATTTTTAGATTACTTAAAAAACTGAAATCAACTTTGTAAAGGCACAACAATATTTTAAATCTGTGATTAAAATTGAATCTCACTTTACAAACAGTAACATTTATTTTAAAGAACAACTCATATACATATCAACTAACATATTTTCAAAATATTACATTGGGTATTAACTTTTCATTACATACATTATTAAAGAATAATTCTGAAACGTTTGAGATTTCGTAATAAGACAGTATGTTCAGCATAATTACTGATATCGCTTCTTGCATGAAAAAGTCGAACATTGAAAATATTTTTAAATTTTAATGTAGTTATTTCGGATTGTAAACATGAAATTAAGCCGTTTTTAATATTAATTAATTCATAAACTATTGAAATTGTATTAGGCTATAAACAATTCAAGTTTATTGGTGTTTCAATTGAATGCACATTATTAATTAGTGAAATAGTTGTGAATTATTTTGAACCACTTTAAATTTTTTTCCAGGGGTTACAGTTTGAACTAGAACTTGGAAATGGGTTTTATTTTAGTTTCTCCGAGCATGAGTTTATTTTAAAATTGAAACTTATAATGAAATAAATCCGTTAGTAACAGAAAATTAAGTCTGATTTTCATTTATTACACTCATAAACCGGTATTTGACTCTTTATCATATTTTAAATTTTCTATTTGTTGTACTGTTACGTAAATGTTATCTGTATTTATCGTATTACGCATTCTGTTCTTACTTCGTTATTTTCCGACTACTAAACAGTTTATAAGCTATAATTTATTTTTTATAAATTCAAGCTTTCAAGTACTCGCATGTATCACTCAAACGTCAGGATAAAAGAAATCAGAATTAAATATACCGCTTGAAAATAAATAACAATAAGAAATGTTTCCCACATTTATAGTTGATGATCAACAAAATATCAATAACGGAGTGTTTGGTATTATTTGTTTATTAAAGCTAATTTTAACAAACAATCACTAAAAATAATGAACTTCACTTATGAAAAAAGCATATTTTAGTAAGGAAGTTAAAACAAATTTAAATTCTTGTCTCAATATTAAATGAGAAACTTTTTCAAATATATCCTTTCAAAAACTATGGGAACGATTCATTTAGCATGACAAAAATAAAATGTGTTAAAAAAGTATTATTGAGTATAATTGGGGTACAATGTAAACATTAGGGTATACTATACGTGAGACACTGTATCCAAACACCGCACTTCACTGACCTGCAGAGGATCCGAGGATGTGATGATGGGTGGCAGGGTGTCCTCGTATATATAGCGGTGGGGCGCAGGGGTGACGCGCCGCCCACGCGACAAGGGCGCACTGGTGGGGCGCAGGCGCACAGTTCAGTGTCAGCACAGCGCAGGCGCATCACTTTCACTCTCATCCTCTTCACTGGCGGCTTGCACAGGCTCACAAGGTTACCTTCCACCCTCGCACATGGCATCACAGTACATCGCGGATATTGTGAGAAAGTTATATGAAGTTTAATTCATATTTTAGAATTGTTTATAAATTATCCTAGATTTGGCGCCTACTCTATTTTAGGATTAGATTACGATTTTAGGATATTCTATAAAATTGTAGCACATTTTTTCACAATTTTACAACACCGCATGTATGAAATAAAACTTGTATGGATACGTGTAATCTAGAGAAATGTATCAATGCAATCAGCAAAATTAACTACACATGAGATGTCGGAAAAATAAATACACAATAAACTTACATGGACTGCTCATAAAGATGAAATTGATATTTAAATCTCCCAAATGTTATTTTCTCCTTAAGGTGTTCCATTTTTAGAAAGACCGTATTAATTGGGTCTGTAAATTAACTTCATTTTAGAGATTCTCTTATTAGAATATGGTAGTCGTAATTTTTTGAATTTAACATATCAAAAATCGTTACGTATAATTGTATATTTTACAACACCTATACATAAATTTAACAATGAATAATTTAGTTAATTATTATTGTTTAATACTTCTCGAATACAATAGTTTCAGAATTTGTAACAGAACCATAAACTTGGTTAAGTAAACCTAGTATTACGAAATATTGTGTGTATGAAGTAACTTCATAATTTAGACTTGCTTTGGGATATCAAAGCAAAGTAATTATTTTACTAATAATTATTTGTGTATTTCCACATTTTTCGAGGGCGCCACCTTATATACAAGAAAAAAATTATGGTTGCCTGTAAAGTCGGTTTTACGGGCGAAGATTTTTACGTGACAACGTCTTTTTCTCGGTAGAATATTTATTGATATGAATATTATTAAATTGCACAATAGGAACAAGGAATTGAATGAAAATAAGAATTGCACAAATTTTAACTATAGAAATATATTTTGTTTACTAAAACATTGTACATAATTTGAAATTAATTAAAATTTGTTATTGTAAATGGTAAAGTTGAATAAAACATTTACTAAAATTGGAATTTGAAATTCTTGCTAAACACAGTTAAATTCTAACTTCGCGCGTGGTGATTGGTCAGTTTAGTTCGTTTGTTTGGTCGCATTGTTATGACAGGTTAGAGGTTATAATTTGTTATTTTAAATGTTTGACTAGCAATACGCGCTGTTTCTTCTCAATCGACTGAATTACGATTGATTGCAGAGTGATTTAAACTAATAATTTACTTAACACTATCAACATTTGTCAATAGTATGACATAACCTATAAACTCAGTTTCTCAACTTTTGTGTCAATCTAACAATTAATCAATCAATCATAGTTTACGATAATGAAATATCAGTGTACAATTATTTACCTTTATTGTTGTAGTTGTTGTAAATGACGAATCTAAGCACTCCACATTTTCACGAATAAACATAGTTATCTGCTTTATCCCGTGCGGCGGACCCACAGTTATCTGCTTTATCCCGTGCGGATCTCGTGCGGCGGACCCACTGGACGGGCATCGTAACGTTACCGGGCGTTATACTTTTTCATGAGTGACTCCGAGCCGCAACCTAATTTAAGACGTTGTCACGTCAAAAGGTATCAAGAAACATATTTAGGAGAAAATAACGTTTGGAGATTTTAATATAAGTTTTATTGTTATGAGCGGTGAATGTAAGTTTGTTGTCTATTTATTATTGGGATTTCAGATATCTCATAGTCTAGTTAAAATAACGGTATCAACTCCAAGAGGAAAATCTTTTTGAGGGAAACGTCAAACAAACGCCGTAGTCAATTGGAATACATTCAGTTTTGAAATTGGCGCGAACCACATTTCATATTAATACTCAAAATTCCAATGCAACTATTTGCTTATACTTCAAAAATATTCTTAATGTTATGGGGGTATACTGATTAAAACAATTAAATTGAAAACGTTTACACAAAATGAAAACTTTTTAGTATTGTTTTAAATATTTGTATATTACTCGTATATAATTCTTCTCATACCTCATAAACACTGATATGACTGAAGCGAATAACCAAACGTAGAGGATTTGGTAACATAAAATCTCAAATCTTTTTCTATGTAGAATCTCCAATTTTGGAAATATAGAATCTCGAATCTCCAATTATGAAGGCTTATAGGAAGAGCGCCTTTGTCCGAATGCAATAGTATATATCCACAAAAATTATTTCGAATTCGACGATATTTAAACAATCTAATTATTTGTGCCAAAAAAGAAACTTTTGCAAATTACAATGGATTCGGTTGTTAAAGGAGTTTCCAGGTTCCCTTCAAACAAATGGTTTGACTTGAAATATTTTGGTCATATTCATATTGAAGTCACATTCAGTCAACAAAAATGAACCGAACCTGCAGTGTGGTAGTTCCAGTTTAAAATCTATTGACTATACATATTTCAACACAATAAGATAAAACTTTGTTAAAAAAAAGTTTCCATGTGGTGTAAACCGGACACTAGCCGTATGAGTTAAGGTGTGTTCAGCATTTGACGATGATCATTCATACCATGGCACAAGAGCCTCATCTGAAGCACGAATACTAACATGGTGTTACCTAATCATTAAGGTTTCTGACTTTCAATTTTCTCTTTTTAATATAAACGAAATTCAGGTATGTATTTTAAAAATCAAGGCACATTTCAGCTGTGTGTAAACAATGAAATTTGAGGCTTAGTAAACTTTGTTATATTGTCATGTTATTTAATATCAGTCTATGATTATAAAATATAATATGACATTTCCTGTTTATTACTGTACGAGAGCAACCATAATTTTAAATAACACAAAAATAACGTCTTCTATTTTTATTTATAACATTAAAGTTAGTAGTGTTGAAATGATGTACGTGATGTAGGACAATATGTGAGAAAATTTGTGGTATTATGAATGGCGGGCGGGGAATTTCAAAGGAATGTAGTGAGAATCTGCTACCAATCACGTCATGAAGGTTCAGTTAGTAGCGATACCATAATTTTATTAGTGATGATCGCAACTGAGAGTAAAGTTAGTTTATTTCACAATTAGTTATGTATAATTTGTGGGTGATGACAGAGTAGAGCTTCTACCGTGCATTCTAACACGTAGATTAGCATAGACAGGGGTGTGGAAAGGTCACAAATCAGTTATATATAGAGAGAGGTGACGCAAGCCTGGAGATGTGAGAGGTAGCAGCAGCAGCAGTATCTGGGCTGAGAGGGTGACGTACCCACAGGACCTACTGACGGCGAGTAGTGCTGAAAGTGCAGTAATATACACTCAAAACAATATTATTTTGTGAAAATTACATGTCCGTGTGTTGTAGTGCTATACTATACGGCTTATCTCATATATTTCAATAAAGAAGAAACAAAAGATTTATTTCCTTCTATATTTCCTTTGGAGTTAACCTACAACTTTAAAAATTATAAACAAGAATACACAAAAGTAAACAATAAACACAAATCAACAAGACAATCACAAAAACGACTAAACTTAGATTTAGTCAGCTTTTATATTTGTTTAATGATAAGCCAATTTTGTAATCCTTATTCTACCCGACGTTATGGGTCACTGGCCCAAGCGAGTGTCTTATCAAACAGAATAAGGAGGAGTGTCGATACAGTACAAGATCGATGCTACTAATAAAAAGTGCTACGATCACAGACAGGATTTGAACCTGCGTTATGTGTAACTCAGATGCGATGTCCGATGTCTTAGTCCACTCATGTATCGGTTTTCCAAACAGACACAGATCTATTTAAAAAAAACTGTGTGTTTTAACTGTGGCACAGATGGACATTTGGACAAATATCACTTAAATTAAATTTCAAGGTATATTTAGATTTAAAAATTAGTTGATGGGCGGGCCTGTTTCAGATTTTTTAAATTTCTATATAATAAATTGTTTTGTTATTATTTCGATGAACAGCATGTTTTCGAGTGGTTTCTCCTCACACTTATGGCATGTATCAGATATATGTCCTGTCAGTCTGACTCGGAAGACGATAAAATATTTATTAAGAGAATTGTTTGATCCAGATTTTACAATTAAAATAATAAATTACATGCTTGGTGTCACGATTTACACTATAAATGATGGGATATCTTACACCACTTATGCTAATTTTAAATTCTCTTTAATTTTGCAGAAACCGCAAGGTGATTTATTTCATGGTTCAAAATATTAGTATTTTATATTTTGCTTTGGATAATGTAGCATGTTTTTTTTTCGCTTTACGACATATTATGGTATGTTATAGCAATAAATGTTTGATTAATGGTAAGCGAATCAAAATACAATTTACAGTTTCCGTAATATTGTTGATGTTATGCAGTCCAAGGAAGAATTGTGAAATTTTTGCTGAGTTTTAGTTTATTTGTATGTTTATTCAAAAGTTTGTCAAGTTAATTCAAATTCTTGAATTTGTTTCAATGCAGTCAATATCATGCCTACATAGCCTTCTAGCTTGTATCCATGTGATTTCCCTAAGGGAAATCTAACAGGCTAATGTACGCTCTAATAGAGCAAGTAAGTAGATTCCTTCAAACAACTATTGTGCTATCTTTAGTTATATTGTAACTTATTGTGATTTTTCACATCTAAATTCCCAATTTTCTCTAATCTCTGCAGTAAACTTAATGCAAATTATTCCTTCTATTTAATTCAGTTTTGAATGGGTGGGGGGAGGGGGGAGAGTTGAAACCATAGACTACTATGCTTTTCAAATAGGTTATTGTAGTCTAACCCACCGAGATATGTTTAAATTCACCAGGATGAGTCAATAATTTATTATCAGAGTAAATATTATAATATTATTGCTGAAAAATGGTAATATGGGTAAAATATAGCATGAATACAAAAATTATAGCTTTAAGGCGTAATACTAAACAAAGTATTGAGGTACTGAGCAACCTTTAAAGGTTGCCTGTTACCTGTAAAGTTGTCACACGTGCATACTGCACTTGACAATATGTATTTCCCACAATATATTGTAAAAATAAAGATTTTTAAACTGTGAACTGTGAACCTTATTCAACTTTAACGCGTGGAAGTCCTGACCTCACAATTTGCTATAAACCGAATAAAAACACCATATGTATACAGTAGTTTAATTATCAGTTTCTTATTGTTATTTTTCTTTCAATATATCAATGGGAATGGTTTTTATTTGGTTATTTTCCAACGTGTTGTAAGAGGTAATCAAAACTTAAAATTAAACTGCAAGTAAAGTAAAGAATGTATATTTATTATATCCATACGGATGCAAGGATTTTGCTTTTATTTTATAACGCGATTTAAAAAAAGCACGTTTTAGTTTCACGTTTTCGTAAATAAATGTCGAGCAATGTGATACTTAAAGGATTAGGGAGCCTTGAGACAATTTACTCTGTGTAAGCACATAATTGTTCTTTCGTTAAATTGTTAAGAGGCATATTTTCTAAGAAAGAAATATAGCTCCCTAGTTTGTTGGATATCAAAATGGAGGTATTTCGAAATAATTTCCTAATTATAATAGGGTCCAGCAGGTGCACAATTAAGTACACTAAAATGTTTTAGACACGATCTCTAAGCACGGTGAGCAACCGAGTTTTCTACAAAACCTCAGTAACGATCCAAAGAAATCGTAACAATTACGAAAACAAATCATAATCGTAAAATCGTAGATGTTATGTCGTGTCGGAAAAATCGTATTGCATTCAATCGTGTACCTGATGGGACTGCCACTTCACCTGGATTACAATACATTGTTGTATTTGGTCGTCTGGGTGTCTCTGATGTCGAAACGATGTAAAGGTTCGTTTTGACCTTTTTCGTCGCCAACATTCATTGGATCTCTTCAGACAAAAATGACTTCAGATTCAAGGAGTCGTCTGAGACGGCGTCAGATACCAGACACTGCAATAAGAGAAAGGTGAACTGGCTTGAGCTCAACATTCGAAGTATGTTTTAATTTCTAAGTTGTCACTTTAGAGGAACAAATTTGAAATGTCAAAGCTGAGTTTAGTTTTCGGAGTAAATTCGCCAGTAACATAATTTGAGCTGAAAGTCCTGCAATAAATTACGTTCCAAAAGTTATGTCAGCTCATGGTCAGCCATAATAGATTGAAACGAATGAAAATTTAAAGCAAAGAAAAAGCAATGGGTTCTAATAAGAGTTCAATCTGCTAAAGCTTATATGTAATGCTTGTGACCAATGTTGGTTATTTCATAAGTCATCTAAGTAACCGTAAATAAAAAACCTGTTTTTTAAAGATTAAATATTTTCAAATTAAAACACTTCCAGTCAAATGAGAGAACTGAGAATGCCATATAAGTATTCAAGATTTACTCATAGCACAGGCTACTTTTATACTTTAAATTAAAAATAATTTGTCAATATGCAACATATTTCAAATAGCAAAACATTATCATATGTGTATGATTCCCATTGTACATTTATTGTATACAAATTTTTAATTTGAACTTTAAAAATTAAAATTTTTGGATTGAATATTTGCTATGCGATTATTAAAAAGAGCTTTTTACTTGGACAACATATAATGTCTATTTAGAAAAAATCCTCTTTCTTCTCACACAACATCATTACCACAACTCAACATCACGTGTTTTTGATTCAGCTTTAAATTCCTCAAACATTTAAAACTTTACAAAAAATTGGCATTTTACGTCAGTAGTATAATCCGTAATACAATATATAATCTGTGAGGAACAAGGACCGCGTGATGGTAATAAATCACTCCAGTGAAGTGGCAATAAACGAGATGAGACTAGCAGACACGTCATCTACAACTGGTTCTGTAGCTATCATCTTATTAGTTAGATCTACGACTTCATAATATTGTGTTAGTGCTTTTATATATTCTATAGTTTGTACGGACTGGTATTATAGATTGTATAGTTGGATTGGACTGCTATTAGATATATTGTATAGTTGGTATGGACTGATATTATTTGTAATGGTACAATAGAAAAAATACTCGTAATATTCGAACAATAAATGTTTCAATTGCTGAACTGGTTGTCTTTAACTAAAAATAAAACATGAAAAACTTTATTAAATGTCATAACTTTGTATAAACTATCTGATACAAGGATTTTAATTATACATTTATCATTGCCACATTATACTTTAAAATAAGGCCGTGCATCTATCTACTTCATGGTTGTTGGTAAAAAATCATAAAAGGTTGAATTTTAGTTTAGATTAAAATATTGATAAATATGTGGTGATACCACGTAAACAGATTTATTTTTATTAAATTTTAAAAGTTAGTTAATTTATAAACATTTTTCATACTTTTATGTTGGTGATTTTAAACAAAAAATGAAGAATCACATTAATGATCGTGTATTGAGCTCATAACTTAAACTTTTCATAACTTTCGGAGGTTTAATATACGTTAGCCACTTACATGAAAATTCCGTTAAAAATGTAGGTATCTGTTTTATTACATAAGACCTCTTTTCTATTTATAGTAAACACCGAGGAAACTAAAATCATCATCCAACACAGCCTTAGGGGGAAGTACAATGCCTGCAAAATACAGCAATAGTTTGACATTTATTTTGGAGCGCATAAAATTTTTCTGCCGTATTCGAATTGTAGATTCGAATTTTAAATTTATTATTCTACCCTCTTGTTATTGTTTCCACTTGCCTATTCAAAAAAATACTCTTCTAGGTATCTTTTCACCGGCAGCAAAATAATTTTTATGTGGAATAAAATGAATTCTTTTTGGCTATGTTATAATTTGTAAAATTAATTTTTATAAATAATTACTCCAAAGTCTACATTCTCTACAGTATATGGCACTGTACGTGGTCAGGTATCAGCTGATGACAAGTTCCGTCTGTTAGTGACAATCAGCTGATAAAACAATGAACCATCGCTCTCGCCGGCGGTTGGGCAAGTGTTTCCGTGCCCCTAGGCGGCGCCCCAGGCCCCGGACGTACTTGTAGGCTTTGTTCTATCCACAGCCAGTAATTAATGTAAAGCCCCGTTACAACACTCCGCGTGCCATACCGTTGATCGTCACCACCGCCGCCACCGCGCCGCGCGCTGAGCGTATGTATGACCATGTTCTTTTGTGCTTTATTCCAAAGACACATTTTAGCTACTTGATAGCTTGTTAACAACTAGTAACTCAGCCACGTTTTGCTTTGAGTAAAAATAAAGTTCAAAGGTCAAAACCCGAGAAAATCAATGTAAACATTGATTGATTTGAGAATAAAAAATAAATGAGAATAAAAATCAAAATAAAAAATGAGAATAAAATATTCTCATTTTTTGTGTGTAATTTCCTTGCTGCAAAATGTTCTTTTTGTTTTCTACGTATCTGTAGCTTATCCATGAGAAAACGTTTATGATACATCAATACAATACGTTTATGATACATGTATAGGTTAGTACAAGATTTAGTTGTACAACAATTTTTGCACAAATTCACCTTGTCATAATTGACATGTCCAACGTTTGAACATCTAAGGAATTTGATAAAATGTCCAACAAAGTGTCTGACGTGTCTGCTAAGAAGAAATGCGAAGCCGTGGCAGCAAGAGACAGCGCCTCACTATCTTCCCACGGCGGAATTCTCAGATGTTCACATCATTTAATATACGTGGAGCGTCCCGCCTACAAATTAGAATTTCTTCCAATAGTATACATCATAATCAACCATATCCGATATCTATTTTTTCCAGTTTTCGTATACAGTTATATTTATAACTACATCTTACACCCAAAAGGAGTTTAGTTCGCAGCATAAAACAATGTATGTTGTGAGAGAATACTCTTCACAACATGAATTCTTCACCACTAAAATACTGAAAAATTAAATTTTTGACATATCCGAAAAGTGTGGTTGTTACTCTAAAGACTTTATTAAACTAAAGCAATTTTTTATACATTCATCTTTTAGTGCAATTAATATTAGTTGCATCATGACAAAAATGACACTTTAGCTTTATATAAGAAATGTGATATTCTTGAAAGCATATTGTTCTGGGTACTAAAATATTGAGATGGTTATTAAATAAAATATGATGTTTGTCTAAATATTGGTCTAAATACAGCTACGAAAGCCTGCATATTAAATAGGGTTAACGTACGACTAAAGACGTAGATCCCTGGTTACGTGAAGTTTGTCTCATGGGTTTTGTTGCATCCTGTAGCGGTGCGCCACAGATCGCCTCAGCCGGTGATGAACGAGGTCGCCATCCTGAGAACGTAAACATTACGCAAGGAGGGTATGCGCGTTGCATCTGAGGGGCAATAAGGCGCAACCTTTCCTAACAACTGCTGCACGACTCAAATTAATTATTGTGATTCGAGGTGGCGTTCGTGCGCCCCAGACACATGTAAATGTTGTCCCTGTCGGCCAGGCTGACCGCCTGTACAGTACCGACCACAGTAGCGTACTTGTGATTACTGTAGACTATAAGAACTTCCTCTACCTCCCGCACAGTTATATGTATATCACGATTGTTAGACTGATCGCGATCAAATCAATCACCAATCTTATCTTTGAGTTAGTTTCTGCTAATGTACATTGATTGTACTAAAAATGTTCGGAATATATGATCTGTATGTACCGCGTAACAAACCAGTACGTACATATATGTAGGCCTTAGCAAATTTCATTTCTTAATCAGTGATTTAAATATCTGTTTCTATAAAGTTGTTTCTATATTACGAGTACTTCAAATACGATATCTCATTGAGGTGTGATTATGTTTTCAACCCAATTAAATCATTACTTTTTTAAACTAACAAGTCATATTTGAAAATTGAAATTTTACGATTATAATATTATTCTAATAACTTTTAAGAGAATTTCTACATAATACTTGTTGTAGTGTGAACAATTGTTTACATTGGATTGAACGAAACATTATTTACAACTAAGTACTTAAATTAAAATACGTTTTATCCTAAAGTTTGAGTTTTAAAACGAAAAAGTTTATGTCATAACCTTATTACTAATACTTTTATTAAAGTGTCTGTTATATAAATTTAACTATTGTAGATGAAAACAGTAAAAGGTTTAATTATTTAGCTCTGTAGTTATACCTTTACAAATAAAATAAACAGCATGAGTTGCGCAAGTTTTTAATAATTTTTTTGTAATTATTATTTGTAGTTATTTGTCTAACGGGAATAAATATACTAAAAAGCTATATATCAACTAATGCAGATATGGTAAAATAGAAGGCAATACTCCGCACAACATGTATTTAACTGTACACATCAATATGTAGCCATGGTGGGACGGGTTTATTTAATTCAAATTTTGAGTTTAACTCCATTTAATCTCTATATTCCAGGAGCCAAGTACGTCATAGTCTCAATCAACGGCTGCTCTGAGCGAAGGCTGAAATGGAGCTTAACTCAGATCGTTAGTTCATATTTAAAATTAATTCTATTAGTTATCATTATTACCTACTGTATTATTTTTAGTATTTGTAGCTAGCACATTCAATGTGCTTTGCTTGCATTTATAAGAATGTCTAGGCATAGTAAACATTTTACAAAGGACAGATGCATTTTCATCGATGCAGTTAGTTATCCACACGTTTTAAACCATAACGGTTACACTAGCTTTAACCCGAGTGATAGTAAAAATAGATGCACCTATTGCCAAGAATGGTTTTTACAATGATAAAAAACTATTATGGGATACCTTGTTTTACTTGAACCCTCTATAGTATGGAATGAAGAAAAACGTGTGTTGATTTTGTAATGGCCATTTCATAGTAGGTAGTCCCTAAAACTAACTTTATTCTTGTGATTTGGGTAAAAATATATAAGTGAGATTCCCTCAACAATAATTTTCATGTTCCATAATATTGATAAAGCATCACAATTAATTGTCTTCCATATCTGTATGTAATTGCGTTATCCAAATATAGGAGAAGAATTAATGTCACGTTTGGGCGAAATCGAAACGGGTTTCTCACAGAAATAGTAATATCTATGAATTTTGAATGTCTATGGCATACCGTTGCGATAGCCAGAAGTACATATTTGGTTCCTCTTATGTATGGCCATAATGAGATGTAATACCAACAGTAGGTTATTTCTCACAGCTACTATGGCAACAATTCCCTAATTAGGCGCTCTTTACAACATAAAGCAACATCTCGCCTGTTTTTGAGGGTTCTTCGTCTAACGATTTCTTTTAATATTCATTTGCGATAGCTGTTGCAATCACCGAGGAAACACGCGTGACTTCACCAATTACTTATTCGAGAAATTCGGTTATAGGTATTGGTACTACTGAAAAGAGCATATAAACCTTCCAACTTTAGTAATCTGCCAACTAAAAGTAAAATTAACTCACAAATATTTGCTTGGATAGCATTTTTAATAAACCGGTTTCAGTAATTAAGCAACATTCGTATATTATTTGGCACAGGTCGGAAGATTTTGATATACGGTAAGTAAAAACAGATGATGGTATTCGTAAAATATCAGTTCGTAATGACATCTAATACTATTAAATGAACTTCAGCTATGTTTATTTGGGTATTTTTCTAACACTAGCTCATTTGTAGAACCCGATCTGCTGAGTAACACTTTGCTCATTCTGTACAGTGTTGTAGATTAAGTGTAACATGTTTTTTTCTTTTTAATCTTGTTTATGCTCTGTCATTAATGAACATGTGGTTGATTTTAGTATAAAAGGCATCATTAGGTGTTGTGATAATTGTATTATGATTTAGTGGTCTAAATTATTGATAAAACTTACATAATTACAGAATTAACATTTTTATTCTTAGGCCTACTCGTAAAAGCCTACGTCATAAGCCGAGTTATTCATTTTTTATTGCTTATTATTAAAAATTACTGCCATACGTTCAAAACATACACTAAACCTTACATTCTCTTTTCTTAATTATTATTATCAAAAATTGTACATTGACACATTTATTAATCTGTACATTGAATTTTTCGGTATTTATACATTTTTTATTTAACTCTTCAAAAACGTCTACAGAAAATATCTTGTCTGAGTTTGTTTTTCAGCAATAAATTGTTTTTACTTTAAATAAATAATAGAAGTTTTGAGACGAAAAGTAAACTTTTTTATAGTTGACATTTTATTTTTCATTTTTAATATTTAAGTATACATATTACTATGTTTAAGTGACAAACCGTATTTGTTTATAATTTTTTTAATGTTTGCAATTGTCAAAAATGCTGTTTCCACACGAGCATCTTTTATTACTGTTGGAATGTTTTTAAATACTACTTTTCCAGAAGATTTGAAAAGTAGCAAATAGGTTATTTATCATACTATGCACTTATAGTAGTGACTGAACGCATCTTTAATTAATAAGGCCTATAGAAAAAATAAATATATAGAGGTTTTACAGTATGTATATGGAAAATGAATGAACATGAATAGATTTTATTACCTATAAACATGTAATTTTCTTAAGTAATATTTCATTTTAAAACTGTTGTTTTAATTACATTTTTTATCCTTAATTGATTTTACTTGGACCGGATTATCAAATTGCTCAAAATCGATACTTTAAATTATAGAAATGCCTTTTGGGATAATATAAAACACGTTTGTATTTCCCTATTTTGAGGAATTTTATTTTAAAGTCTGTATATGACTAAATGTTTAGAGATTGTTTAAAGATTCTGAGACATTTTGAAATTATGCTATTGGTTGAATGTTAAATACAAAAGTGCAACTCACTTATGTGTGTGCCTTACCATGCGCCACCACAAGAAACTTGTTAAACCGTACATGAGTTGACACGTTAAATAAGGATGAGATTGTAGGATAAAAGTAATTATAGTTTCTCAGATTGAAATTCACGATAATATTAACACACTAGATCAGCTTGTTCCCAGACAGTATGGTTATAAGTTATATAAAAAGTATCCTTTTGCGGTTCAGTCGGAAGAAAGGTAGATTTCACATGAGGCCGTCACTTGAAATGTCAAACTGAAGATGTATCATTGATTTGATTTGCACAACACTGATTGGGCAATAAGATTTAGATCTATGTTAAGATCTTAATAATCGTAATACTTTCAAACCTTTAGAAAGCTCATAATCTTGGACCTTATTATACAAACATTTTTAAAACTTTTACCAACGTGGATTTGATTTAGTTACAATAATTTGAAATTATGCTTGTAAAAATATTCTCTTATAACAGTTCAATAATTTTATTCTTCTATAACTATAAGCAAAATACATGTTGTATCAATTTAGGCCGATGTTTCTGATTATTTGAGGTAAGAATGTGAATGGGCCCTTTATTAAAAATGTTCATTGGTACTGGTAACTGCCTAACCAAGTCATCCAAGGTATTTATACATAATGTCTATGTACCAGGTTTGGCCTGAATTTATTAAGTACTGTAGTAGTTATCGTGACCACTTATTCCCGCAATGTTGTATACTAGTTAAAGCCTTATACGCCCACTATCTGGAAACCATACGTGATATCAAAAAACACGTGTTGACAAACTTATTGTAAATGACCTGAGAATACACATAATAACTTATATATAACCATTCCTTTTCGAAACTTTGAATGGCCGCCATCTTGAAAAAGAGATATCGAAAGTGAAAGAATATAACAAGTTTATAATTACATAATATATGTAAACAAACTTTTTTTACATGTGTTGGGAGTTATTTGAGGTAAAAGTTTTGCTCAAATGTGAATGGGCGCCATCTTACAACTTTTCATCTGTCTGAAACTTGAAGTTTTCATTGGTTAAGACGAACTAACTAACTAACTCGGCCAAGCTATGTGCAAGTAGTACGTTTGTACCAAAGTTAATAATTCTGGATATTTAAAAAGTTACGGCACTTATAATGTTTACAAGACAGAATAATTTCATTCACTAACACGATAGTCACATTGAGAAATATTTACTAAATTATTTATATAATTTAATGGAGACCTATTCTTTGCACATCTAGTGAGCGTCAATTTAAACACTAAACATTAAAAATACGTATCGTTTTGTATGTATTAATAAACAAAGCATATGGTACAAAGGTTAACTAAGAAGGCTACAATATTTTGTTCAAGTTTACTACTCTGGCAATCAGTTTCCATTTTTAAACTTCCAATGCTGTGCTACGGCATTTATGGAAGTGGACGTTGCCAATAATTGCACGTTGTTATTGAGAAGATTGCTATGTTGAACCATTGTTGCACTGAATTAAATTACATGGAAGTAAAAGAATCGAGTGTTGTGTTTTTATACTTCTGGCCAACAATACCAATTCACGGGCTAATTTCCGTGTTCTCGCCTTCTTGGAACTTAAATTGACAATAAGACTGTGCCCTTCACATTTCCTTTAGGTAGCTTATGAAGTAGTGAGACAGCTTGTTCAGTTAAGTATTTTTACCTACACCAGCCTTCAGTGCTGGGCTACCTTACTTACGGGTTCCCACTGGGTTCCGGAGTCCAAGATTGTTACCGAACAGCAATAATTCCTCATGGGAGAGCCGACAGTTTCTCGTAAACTGCTGACTAGATCTGGCTTCCCAGTTTGTCTTACCAGGGCCAAGAAAATAAACAAAACCCAAATAAACGCTAGATATTTACCACCTAAATTTAAAATCTTAATCAAATAAAACATGGAGTTCTACGAGGTTCGTAATTTGAACCTTGCAGTGTAATAAGATCGTCGTATTAGTTCAGCTAAAATGCTCAACAACGGTGGTGCAATAGGCTGTTTGTTTTGTTTTTTTTCCGAGTCACAGCCTTTTCAAATTCCTTCCATGCAGGCAGAAAAAATAGGAAGGTTTTTATTCGGTATTCTCTGATGACAGTGTATTTAAAGTACCTATATGAATAAGTATGTACATTAATTATTGGTTGAGATGTAACGAAACCTTATCATTCAAGAGGCCGGTTGACACAATCTTTCTTCTGTCTGTCCGTCCACAGGCTATCCAGAGAGAATGATTAGAGCTGTAAATGTGCACAAGCCTTCACAAACATTCCTATGTAGACAATGTCGGCTTCGATGGTAGTGCGTATCCGTCTGTAGGATTGTCTGAGCTATAGCGAAGTTTATTTCGAGAAAACCCTTATTTTAGTGAACTTAATTCCCTGTGAAGGCAAGATCGAGTTCAATAAATGGCGTATGGAATTTTGGCAGAGCGTTAGCGATTAATACTCCGAGATTTCCTTGTGTTGTTTACAATGTTTTCCTCCAAAAGATTGCTCGATTTCGTACAAAATAAGACTACGCCAGACCACGAGTAGCGTAGCTGACTTCTCTAACAATATGGAGAACATCGCATACACGGATATGCACTCGATCTTCTTTATGAATTAATGAAAGTTATGCAGAATATAAAGTCTATAACTTAACTTGTTATAAAGATACTTTGTGAATAGACAACAGACAGAAGAGACATTTTGTTAACTCCCTGAGTGATGGCTTCGCTAACGTTCAGATAATGATTTTCACTAAGGTTATATAAATCATCCAATCATTTTAATTGCTTTCATAATATTTGATCATTTAAAAACTATGATCCTATCAGGTCACATGTTCATAGCCAAATTTTGTAAAATTTTCAGTGCAAGACAGATTTTCAATATTTTCCTAAAACTAGTATCTTGATAAAATTGTTTTTCCATTACATTTTTATAAGGAGAATGGCATTTTTACTCTCTCTTAGGACAAGAAGTTTAGAAATTGCACGGAATACTAGAAAGAGCTTTGCGTTTTTCCGGGGGGCAGGATATTTTGGATGAGCAAGGTTGGGTTAGGGGTAGCCTCGTGTCAAGATTCACGAGGAAGAATTTTTGGGCAATACTCTCAGTCATGTCTTCTTGGAAGAAGGGGAAGCCATTTCTAAACCAGCCTCTCCAGTCAAATCAGGCATGAGGTGCACGCCATCATGTCTAGGCCAGCAAGAACTTTTGACACTTAGGGATCACCACCAACTCCAATAGTCAATTCCCTCAGTAGACTAGACCTATCCAACTACCCTTGCACCCCAAAATCTCGACGTTTTTGCGGTTAGTGATGTGCCGCCCATGGAAATCTATAAAGTTGCCCAGATTTAAGTGACACATCAGTTTTTGCTGTACCCAGTGTAGGTTCAACTTGAAGATATAAACCAGCCAGAAATGTACCATCCTGGAGCAAGCGAAATGGATCCAGAATACCTGATTTTATTCCTTAGTTTGGAAATTTAGACAATTAACAAATATAATAATAATCATAATGCAATTTTTAATCACTCTGTGCCACATCACTTTCCTATGAATTCGTCATTGTTACCATTAATTATAATGACAATTAATTCATTTAACCAACATCCTATAGCTAATATCTCGAAATTAGCTATTAAATAATTAATTCCTATTATTTAATAATATCGGGAGTGCCGATAACCGAGCGGTCTAAGACTTTGGACTTAGAGTCTGAATTAGAGATAGTGCAGGTTCGAGTCCTGTCTGTGACCGTTGCACTTTTTATGAGTACCACCGACCTTGTACTGTATCGACTCTTCACCTTATTCTGTTTGATAAGATCCTCGCACAGGCCAGTGGCCCATGAGGACTGGCAGCGTAAGGCTAAAAATTGGATTAAGTCTTCTCCTTAAAAAGAATATATATAGAATATATATGTATATATATATATATATATATATATATATATATATATATATATATATATATATATATATATAATACATGCAAGTAACCAGTGTTATTGGTTTAGGAGACTGTATTGGTTTAGGCCCGTTAGAACAATGTTAAACCTCAAACACATTCACGACATTCTTTTTGTAGTGTAAATACGGGCTGCTTTTAGAGAAATAATGAATATCTCATATTCTTTCTTCTTGTACATTTCATTACGTAAAAGATTAATCAATAAAGGTTTTTTATCAATTGTATTAATAATATCTTTTAAATGTGTCAATTCTACGACCAAAAGAGAGGACGCTAAAACGATTGAGAATATGGCAATAAAATCATGATGGCCACACCAGTACGCTATAAATCTGTAAGACATTGGTACACGTTACTATTCCTTCCACCTTAATATTTCGGTTGAGTTTATGGCAATAAAATCAAGATGGCCATACCAGTACGCTATAATGTGTAAGACATTGGTACACGTTACTATTCCTTCCACCTTAATATTTCGGTTGAGTTTATGGCAATAAAATCAAGATGGCCATACCAGTACGCTATAATGTGTAAGACATTGGTACACGTTACTATTCCTTCCACCTTAATATTTCGGTTGAGTTTATGGCAATAAAATCAAGATGGCCATACCAGTACGCTATAATGTGTAAGACATTGGTACACGTCACTATGCCTTCCGCCTAAATATGTCGTGATCCACCTCTTATAAATAATCGTATGTTTATAAGACAAGAGTAGACAACAACAAGAGTAGGTTGTTGGCCAGCCACAGTGCAGGTGACAGAGCCGCGGAGTGTGCGATATACGAGGGCGGAGAGCAGAGAGCGGAGAGCAGCAGTGCTGGTCGTGGCGCCGCACAAGCGAGTGAAACCGATTCCATTGATATTGAACTTGGAGTTCGTGTCGCCAGGACGGAAGGATGCGGCCTGCTTCCGGACTAATGACTTAATAGTTACGACACAGAGGAGGACGCTACGTGGGAACTCGGGCCCCGCACCCTTACACGCTCGGCGAGCTCTACACCGGGCACATGCATCAGGTTCACTTGCAATGTAAGGCCGAGGTTGTGTCCAGATCGTGCACGTTCGAACCAGCATACGTACAGCAGGATACCGATTCAGTTACCGGGTATTGACGGTAAAAAATATTCGCGTGTTAAAACGTAAAAGTCCACTGAATGCTACTGGTTTTTCAAGTAACCTGCTATTTTGTAAAACCAAGTAAGGAAGCGCAACATAAGACACCAATTACAAACAGACATAATTAAGTGGTATATGAACCATTGATATGTTTGAATCATGATCAACGTGAAAACATGTTATGTTTAGTATATTGCACAGTGTCCGTTGTAGTCATTTACAATGTATACAAAAGCATAATAGCAACAATAAATATTACTAGTATAATAAGAAATAAACCACAGAGACAGAGAATCGAAAGGCGTGACAGAACAATCTCTTACCAATCAACCCTACAAGGTAACTTCATCGTAATATGTGTTATTGTCACTGTTAAACTGTCAAATGGTTGTATACAGCTCGACTCGCCTTCGGCTCGCTGGGGGCTACGCCCCAGGCCCCCAAGGTAGATGCTTAAAATTCGGGGATAAGCGGAATTCGGTGACTGGTTAAGTCCGGACATTAGGTAAATGACAAGGGATTTAAAAATTGACCTTTTTATTGATTTTTTTTCCGGATTCGTCCAAACTTTTGACTTTGAGGGCATTTTGCGGCTAAACCGTTAGAGATACGACAAAAAGTGACCGGACCTTTCTTGTCGGAAATTTAATTTTGTGTTTCGATTATGCCATCAGATTTGAGCTACGAGCTCTGGTTTTAGGAAGTACAGAGTGTGGTAGTAAAGTCTGCACCTGTCAACTATTGTAAAATTGTTGAGTGGAAATATAGTAAAACACCTACCCTAAGTCAACATTTTTTAAGTTGCTTAGGGGGTTTTATTTGCTCAGGAGTGTATATAGTCATGCCAGGAAATTCCCAGGGGGGAAGTTAATCTTACCGAGGTTAAGCCATCAGGGGGTTTAATTTACTCAGGAGGTTATCTAGTCATAACAGGAAATTCCCCGGGGTGGTTTAAAGGATTTGGTGATTGGTAGATCTGATGTACGCTAGCAAAATCGGGGATGAGAGGGATTTGGTGATTGGTAAAATTCGGACATGAGGTCATGCCGAGAATTTCCCTGGGGGGGTTTAATGTTATCGGGGTTAAGACATCAGGGGTTTATTTTACTCAGGAGAGTTATCTGGTCTTACCAGTAAATTCCCGGGGGGGGGGGTTAAATGTTACCGGGGGTAAATGACACACTGGGGTCTATTTTTGAGGGTGTTGTGTCTGTGAACAAAACAAAACTTCACTCTGTCCATATCTACTACTGACGCATAGCTAACGCTCAGCTAATTTCTAATGTGGGGTTGTATTCACTCGTTAACCTAGCAAAGCAAGTGCAGTCTGAATCTGGAATGAATTACACAAATATTTATCGCACATAAATTTAAAACTCAAAAAATTGCCAATCCCACGACAAATATTTTTACCATTTATAGAGTTTTCCAGGCTTATTTAAAGGATGTAAAACTAGGGTGTGTTTGCCTAATTAAGGGATAAGAGTGGTTTATTGATAGGTAAAATTCGGACATGAGGTCATACAAAGGAATTCCCAGGGGGGGAGGGTTAACGTTACCAAGGGTTAAGACATCAGGGGGTTATCTGGTCATCCTGGGAACTTCCCAAAGGGGGGTTAAGAGATTTGGTGATTGGTAAAATTCTGTCTAGTTATTGAACATTTAGGATTTAAGTTATGACCAATGGTTCGGCTGCTACTGCCTCCAGAAACAAAATGTTCATCTAAAAATAATAAAACATTTCCTTTTAAACAGGTTTTTTAGGCCAGACCACTTAGGATAAGGCAAAAAGTTACTGGACTTTTTTTATAGAACACGTCGTTTACTAAAAGTTGTTAAATGACGTGTTTTGAGCTACGACCAACCGTTTTAGGCCGCTATCAAGGCTGGAATGAAAATTTGTAGGCGAAAATTTTCCAATATTTTCACTTAATCGCGTTTTGGGTGCGGTCAAAATAATGGAGATATAGTAAAAAGTAACTGAACCTTTTTTGTAGATCATATTATTTACTAAATCTAACCTTTGTTTTATTTTGACCTCCGACCAATTGTTTCGCCGCTATCGACCCCAAAAACAAAGTTTTCACGTAAAAATTACATAAATTTTGCACATAATCGCGTATTGCGGTCATACCGATGGAGATAGGGCAAAAAGTCACTAGACCCATTTCTGTAGATCACGTAATTTGCTAATTTGATGGGTCAATCAGATTTGAGCTACGACCAACGGTTCGGCCCGCTATCGGGCTCGAAACATTATTTTTATCAAAAAAATCTCTGGAATGTCAAATGTTCGAGCGTTTTTGTCGCTTAACCATGGAAGATAGAGCAAAAAGTCCACTGGACCTTTTTTTGTTGTTCACTTCATTCCTGACTAACGATTTTTCGTCAGATCGAAGCTAGCTCCAACGGTTCGCCCGCTATCGGGCTTACAAGAAAGGCTTGCAAGGGTAAAGAATGCGCGATTTTTCGGGAATTTTTTTTGAGGGTTTAAAAGTAAAAATTCCCGGTTTTCAGACTTTTCCTGTTGGTTATACGGCAAAAGGTACCTGCGTGCAAAATTTCAAGTTTCTAGCACTTCTAGAAGTAGGTTAGAATTTGTATACATATATCAGTCAGTCAGTTTCACATGCGGCTGTATATATAATAGGATAACCGTTAGAGATATGACAAAAAGTGGACTGGACCTTTCTTGTCGGAAATTTAATTTTGTCTTTCGATTGTGCCCCTCAGATCTGATCTACGACCTATGGTTTAGCCAGAAATGAGCTCGGGAGAAAAGTCTGCACGGGTTAGCTATCTTGAATTGTTTAGTATAAACATAATAAAAACCGACCTCAAGGCAGTATTTTAAGTCGAACAGGGGGTTTAATATCACCAGGAGACTATCTAGTCAAGGCGAGAAATTCCCTGGGTGGGTGATTAATGTTAAGGAGGTTAAGACAAGAGGGGGTTTAATTTCGTCAGGATATTGTCTGGTCATATGAACAAATTCCCAGGGGGGGTTAACGTTACCGGGGGATAAGTCTCCAGGGGGTTATCTGGTCATACCAGGATCTTCCCAGGGGGGGGGGTTAAGAGATTTTGGTGACTGGTAAAATTCGGACATGAGGTCATGGCAGGAAATTCCCTGGGGGGGTTTAATGTTACCAGGGGGTTAACACATCAGGGGGTTGAATGTACAGGAGGTTATCAGGTCATACCAGGAAATCCCCGGGGGGGGGGTTAATATTACCGGGGGTTAATGACACACTTGGGCCTTTTTTAGAGGGTATTGTGTCTGTGAACATAATAAATATTCCCTCTGTCCCTATCTACTATTGACGCTTAGCTAACGCTCAGCCAACTCCCGAAGTCACTGAACCTTTTCTGTAGATCACGTGATTTCCTAAATCCCGTTTAAAATTTGTTTTGAGTTACGACCAACCGTTTAGGCCGCTATCAAGCCCGGAATGTAAATTTTTTAGGCGAAAATGTCCAATATTTTCACTTAATCGCGTTTTGCGGTCAAACTAAGGGAAATATAGTAAAAAGTCACTGGACCTTTTTTGTAGGTCATCTTAATTTCCTAAATAAAACGTTAGTCTTATTTTGACCTCCGACCAATGGTTTCGCCGCTAGCGAACCCCAAAAACAAAAGTTTTCGCGTAAAAGTTACAACAAAATTGTACATAATCACGTTTTTTCGGCCAAACCAATCGAGATAGGGCAAAAGATTACTGGACCTTTTCTGTAGATCGCGCAATTTGCTAATTTGATGGGTCAATCAGATTTGAGCTACGACCAACGGTTCGGCCGCTATCGGGCTTGAAACATTATTTTTATCGAAAAAATCTCTGGAATTTCAAATGTTCGAGCGTTTTGTCGCTTAAACCATGGAAGATAGAGCAAAAAAGTCATTAGACCTTTTTTGTAGTTCACTTCATTTCCTGACCATGAATTTTCCGTCAGATCCGAGCTAGCTACAACGGTTCGCCCGCTATCGGCTTACAAAAAATGCATGCAGGGGTGAAGAATGCGCGATTTTTTGGGAATTTTTTTGAGGGGTTGAAAATGAAAAAATTCTCACTTTTCGGGATTTTCCTGGTGGTTACACGTGGAAAGCTATCTGTGTACCAAATTTCAAGTCTCTAACTCATCTGGAAGTAGGTTAGAATTAGTATACGTGAGTGAGTGAGTCAGTCAGTTACACATGCGGTTGTATATATATTAGATTACAGATTTGTTTACAAATTCTGTTATTTTATCATTGCAGTCATGGTTATCAATTACAAAATTGTTAGAGATGTATTAATTTTATTTTTACCTTTATTTTTTTACCTTTTGACTCCAGAATTTAATTGAGTTCTACCTTAAACCAAGAGCTATGCTCCATTCCAGATTCTAGAATAATTCTATTAAGAATTATCACCCGGACGAACAGTCTTACAGACATCGCACGATTTTAAGAAGGTCTTCCAGGCCTCTTACTAATTGTATGAAAAACTTAAATTGCTTGTTATAACATGTATTATAGTGTTCGGTACCACCAAATCTTCATAATGTTATGTTTTCTAGGTATCAAGATTCTTCATCGGTACCTGGCCAGGCGCTTCGTCCCAACATTTCTGGTCCTCTCCCTCTCAACACTCTGCGTCTGAGAAAGTAATACACATATTGGCCATGTATATGAAATATGCAAAAAACATTTTTTATAAATGTATGCATGTCTTGAATTTGAAATATTATTTCATTTTCCATTCACTAATAAATTGAAAATCCTTTTATCGCCTCCTTTATCAAATCCATATTATTTAAATATGTGGAAACGGCCTATAAACATTACACTAATTTCAAAATTAACATTATTTATTTATATTATCGTATTATAGGTATTATTTGAACTTCGATAGTAAAATATAGATTACACAATACGGGAATGTACACCACGTGCAGTTTGTACTGTCTTGTGATGGTAACAATGGCGGCGTAACCACTGCACGCTGATAAACGACAGCAGAGTTAGTTCCATATCGCATTTCCTGGAGGCTGTTATACAAGAACTGTGAGGATGGCCTGAGCGGACTGGGTCGCCTTCTCCCACGACCCTCTCGAGCCCCGGGCTAATTGTCTGGTGCCGACAGCATACAGACGTCTTCATTTGCCTTACACTACACGCCGTATTTAGGCGGTTTATGTAGCAAGTGTTCTTATGCAAATTATATTTTGAAACTGGCCATCGGCACTGCAGCACATTCTCAGCCGCTCGTGTCCGTCATAAAATGAAAGATGTTCATTCTTTCATAAAAACCATTGTTTAATTTATCTTTTCATTTTGTGATTAAACACTTTACTTTCATACTATTCAGTGTAACCAATCAGATCATTGTCTCAGAAATACGCATTAGAACGTCTAGGAGCCGGACTCTGCTTGTTGGTTAAACGCTTTAGAAGACGGTGTCCTTCTGAGATGTTCATTCCTAATGTTTGCTAAATATTGATTGTTATCCTAACATTTTCATTGTTTTCCTATAATGTTAAGCAGTAAGTTTTACAGCCCTTCTGTTTTTGATGGTAGAGTTTTGAAAAGTATCTCATTTTAAATGTTATCTTATTAGTATGCAATTACTTTTCAACGCTAGGTAATGAGAAATTATCTACATAAAAACCCAAACCAGAATCTAACCTCTATTGCGATGTGGTTGTAGTAACTATTTTGGCAAAATGGCAGTGGTCAGATCCATAGCGGCAAGTTCGCGTGACACTTGATTTGCTATTTATATGTTAGTGGTTTAGTATGAGTGAATTAAGTTAGGCGATGATATCTTTCACTAGTGTGGCGTAATATAAATTGTTCGCAGGTTACCAGTTCCGAAATTTAAAAACCTTTAGGTAGAAATGTATTTATTTAAGATGCCGTTCTGCATTTTTCCGTCAATCTGAGGGAATCCAAACAGACAACTCTAATCGTGCGTACAGAGGGAGGGCAGGAACACTGTTGGGGATGCGATGAGTTCGAGAGCCGCCTATAACCGCTCACTGACAAAGGCCCAAGTAGCGGAGTGACGCAACTGTCGTGTCGCGATGAGAGCGAAAGTTCCCGTAAATCACGGGCCATCTGCACCGCACTCGCGTTATCGCGGCCGGAAAACACAGAAATGTGTCGTGCGCGGGCTCGGCGACGCGGGCGCATATCAAGGCCAGAGGTCGTCATGTGTACATCTGCGCTGCCAGCACTTAGTGTTGCAACAAAAACTATATCGGCACTCATGCCATTTAATAGATAGTCCACGTTTGTCAGATATGGAAATGGTCTAGCTTTCAAAATTTAATTCTAGCGCAGAGAACTCATAACATTAATTCTTTGATCGCAGTCACACCAAGGCTCTGTAGTATTGTGTCACCTGTAGCTGTAGTCTTCTACAAAGAGGCAAATGTCAGAATACACACATCCCTTGACAGTTGAAGGGTGTGAGGAATCATATTAGTGTCTATTAAGTGTTATCTTTAAGTGGGAGTGCTATGGGGACAGCTGCTACCATTTTGGAATCCGCCATCTTGGACTTTGGGTAGAACTTTTCACATGGGGAGGAGGTGAATGGGGTACATAATTTTGTGCTGCCTCATTTTCAAAAATACAAATGAGAAAACTTTTTTGGGATGTATTTATATGTGTAGGACTTTGTTAAAGTCTGCCGATATATTCCTATTTATCCTGTACAGATGTTTTATAACTGATTTCAGATTTCTATTTCTGAGAATGAGATAGTTCAAAATGATGATCAACACAACCCCTTCCAATTTGAATGATTCTTTCTAGCTCTAAGATGGTGGATTTCAAGAAGGCCACTACTGTCACTTTAGCTTCTAAAAGTTGCGCCCCCAGTACCCCATCAAAAGACCCCATGGTCTATACCGGATTCCTTTATGACTCTTCGCACTAATGACTTATAGGAGTGTATAGCTTTTACCTTATCCTGTAGTTTGATTTTGTCTCTGGACGCTTATATTACGCGACATTTAGGAATATGCGTGACCCACTCTACCAGTATTGTGAAGGAAACAGGATTTTTCCGGACATTTGCCATAGTTCAGTGATACAAAAAATCAGTTACACTACGTTTCGAGATCTGCAATCTGATCTCTAAACGTAGTGTTAACTGATTTTTTTGCATCACTGAACGATGGCAAATGTCCGGAAAAATAATATTTCCTTCACAATCCGTCCATCGTCAAAAACAAACTTACCACTATTATACCGTCTCTCTGTTGTGTTACATATATTAACCCAGTAAAATCGAATGTCATTTTTGTAACTGTAAGCCTCCCATATAAGAAAAAATGTGTTTATAAATTTACTTGAACTGATTTACTAGGAAGAATCAGGGGTGCGGATGTTAAACGTTTATCAGCAGAAAAGAAATAAATCGTTTATTCAATATTTAGTTAGTTTTACAACATTTTTTGCCATATTATGAAGAGCCTATGAAGAATCCAGCCTAGCCAATGATGCCAGGCTGGATTCTTCATTATTGTAAATCATTAATCTGTACAACTCTTTGTGTTTAAATAACGTACTTTTGGAACGGTCGATTCAAAGATGAGCTGTTGGGGCCTCGATCGTGACCGATTCTAAAAGCCGAGAAGTGTAGGAAGAGCGGGCGTGGACAGGGAAGCGATTCGAATCAACAGATTTATGACCCTGAAATGATGACACGTACATTATAGAAGGAACGGAGTAAATATGGGAGATGATACAATGCGACACGAGGTCGGATGACACAATGATGGGATGGGTGACATAACTGCTAATGGGTACTGGAACTGGACCACGCGTCATCGTCACAGCACGCCGCGCCAGCTGCACGGGACTTGGGCCACCAGGAGACTTGTCAAGAGGGTGGAAGTGGCCATATCAGGACTAGATGGGAAGTGTCCACTTTCATGTTAACCTTTATTCGTCATAATAGCGTATCCGCCAAACCACAAGCCAAGTATCAGACTTCGCTGAAGTTCTGTGTAAAAATGTATATTGTCCATTTAACTTTTTAATAGTCTTGCGCATTACATAGAAAAGGAAATATTACAACTACCAATCAGACAGAAGAGAATGTTTCCCAGCTTACTAATAATACACTTCAATGACACACAGCCAAATCCCATGGACAGGTATGTAACACTACTGAACCCATTCTTGTCTATAAAAAATCAAGTTTCATGCAAATAGTCTACAGGGGAGTTGCAAAACAGTCTTTCTTGATATATCTTGCAGATATTGAGGTTACGCAAACGTTCACCTAATTCCCACAGATGGACATACCGATCATCAAACACCATTTGCCCTCGGAGTTACATGCAAAATTTCAACTCCATAGCTCTATTTATTCTCAACATATCGTTCTGACTTTGCACCCAACCAACGCCCATAGAAACACATATACCGTTATCGAACTCTGTATTGTCTTAAGGTGCAAAATAAACAGATCAGACGGAGTATCGAAGAACCTGACAAAATGACATGACAGGTCGTATTGGTTGTCGTATCAACCAATACGACAAACCTCATTACATGCATTGCAATGTCAAATAAATGTATTCAGTTTGTTTAAAAACATGTTAGTTCTATAATTTTCTCGTTGCCATCACGTTTACCCATAACAATAATTAAAAAATATTAGCTTAATCCCATGGAGTGACATGTACTCAGTGCTGCATACATAAAAATGAAGCGTCAAGCAAAATTTAAAACTTATCTATAGTTAATTAGTTTTCGAGATGTGCGGACAGACAGACAAAAATAAACATTTTTCAGCCCTTCGAGTTGAAGGTTTCGCTAGCCCTCAGCCAATACACATTGCAATGTGAATTATAACTTTTAGTAACAACAAATTCTCAACACTTCTTGAAGAACTTAATCCAATAGAAAGAGCCTCTCTTTAATTTAAACAACGCCGGTTGAAAGCTTGCACAACTTACGTAAGTGTGATTTTCGAAATCACCACTTTGTTAATCTAACAATGCTATATTGTATTTTCTTCATATAAAAATGTTTGTTATGAGGAAAGCCGAAGGGTCGTGCGACCTTGGAACGTCAGTCGCGGCAGGCGGCTCGGCACGGAGGTATTGCCATCCGCCGATATCTGGGTCAGATACACCAATGATCGTTTAAGGTTATCAAACCGATTGTTTGCTTTGTTTCGGCCAATTACGAACAGAGCATCGATCCCGGCTCGGCTACAATCATCCACCGATTGAAACCCTCCGCTAACAAGGAGGAGTGGGGTAACAACAGGTTGGGTCTCGGTGCTGGTGCTCGAGATGGCGATTGCTGCTAGCGATAGGGAGATCTTTCGTTAGGGTAATCCGAGTACGGGTGGTCAAGTGACTCAAGCAACTTCTGTAAGAGCCCCACATCGGTATTACAGAGGCAACCGTAAAATTTTATCAAGATTACTTTAAAGTAGCAGCAAACCTTTTATAGCAGCGCCGTGCTTACGCTGGATTAATAGTACAGGAGTAATAGTCATGCCACTTTGGAATTCTCATGACTAATTTTCTTTTTCATCCTTCCGAATGGTCTATTATTGATACCTAATAATATCTAAGAATTCAGCGACAATAAGTTGATATTAAATTTTATGTCCAAACCCACTGGTTTTTCTGAATCAGAGGGATGTGGGGTCTAAAGCAGTTAGTTTCGGATTCAAGGAATGAATTAATGAATGAAACAGAGCGTTTGTAACAATAATCCTCTAAAGTGGTTCCACGCAAGAATCCGCGACACACTCATATTTTATATTAATGGCCGAAAACGCTGCACTGTATGCCGTGTTGACAAGAATTCTAATTTAAATATTACAGATAATACGAGTTTAAAAATAAAGAAATTTTACTCGTTAAGGAAACCAGATTAACCTAAATATGTCACACTAACTACATGCTACATTCCTGAAAAACGTAAAAATATAATTTGTATATGCTCCAATAATAATAAAGAAATACAAACAAAATTCACACCAAACAAATTAATCCCTGCCGCTAATATGTTATACATATCTGCAGTTTTGGCAAATCCAGATATAAAAATTAAAAGTTTAAACTCTTCTACCAGTTTCCACCTATATTCCCAAGGATTCAATAATTCAAGGAAGGTAGTGATATATAAAATAATATTTAATTCCTTGTTTCTCCTAAATACTATCATCACAAACGGTTAACTTGCTACGTTTACATCTTGGTAAGCTCGGACACGAACAGCCCTGATCGTACAATTCGCCACAGAGCCATGTGTATAAGATGAAGATATCGCGACTGTGTAATCTGATAATGCTCTGGTAAGATTTAAACTGTGACTCATCACGGTGAAGTGACTCACAGACGACAGTGTGTGGAGACGCCGCGTGATCGTTTAGCGAACCTATAAGTTGCATTAACTTACATCAGAGGGAACACGGCTGAATGTGGAGATTGTGGTAATGATTGTGTTCCCAGGCCGTAGCTGTTGACATGAGCTCACTAGTCACTCTACAATCAAGGCCCCGTATCAAGGCGACGGTTGCCAAAGCGGCCGATCCTGCTTCGAGTGTTTGAACGTACCTTGGCCCCGACCCGCTACCGCCACATGAAACACCACTCCACCACCCTCTTCAGATCCTGGAATTTACTCGTATTAACTTCCTCTACCTATTTACACTCTTGTTTATAGAAACAGAACGGTAAGTCACCTACAAATGAAGGACGATCGTGTTTTAAATTATTCATCGTGATGCCTGGCTGTTCTCAATAAATGTTATGCAAAATGGCGTGCGTACGAGAAATTTGTATCTCTGTGATATTCATGTAAATACACTTTCTCTATGTGTTGGCAGTAAATTTGTATGCTCGGCGCAAAGTAGTCATGAAAACGCTCTACCCCATACGTTTAGGAGTCAAAGAAACTGGATTTAATTGCAACCTCCAGTTTCACTACCGAGAGAGCCGGGACCACACGGTCATAACGCCATAACGTATCTGGGCTACATACACATTGCGTGTCAGTGGACCAGGACTGCTCAGTTCGTAATGTCTCCTCTTTTTCTGATCTATAAGATCCTCGCAGAGACATGCAGAACTTCTAAATAAAATTAGACTAATGTACAGTTTATTTCTTTATATTTATGAATCATAAAAATTAGTAACGCCGACTACTGAGTTTATGAAATACAATAAACTACCACTGCAATTTCAGCGTTCGACTCTATTTAATTCTAACTGGCTAAAAAATTTAAAGAATTTAAACAGAAAATGAAACAATCAGAAACATTTTTCATTGCTTCCATGGTAACTAAGATTATTCATTCCAAATTAAAATATGAAGTGTCCACATGCTACAAAGTTTGGTCCAAATTTAAATTGATTTATAACCCTAGTTGTCACTCAATTTTTAATTTCCCTCCATAACGGACGATGGTTAGTTAAAGAGCTTGTTAATAGAATGTCGAGCAGATACATCCCATGCGACCTAAGAAGAATGTACCACCTCTGTTTCAAGAAGATGGTCAGGGGGTGAGTTTATGGTACCGCGCCAACGAATGCAGTATAAGGAAGGCTGGATGATGGATATTATTTCACTTTACTTACCAAGAGATTAGTGAATTCATTATACGAGTGGTTCTCAAATTCTAAGATTCAGGTACATCACACAGTACAATTGTCAAACAGCTGATAGCCTAAGCCAGTTGGATAACTGCCGTGTTAGAATTCTTCATAGAAAGATTTTTCATTTTCATTATACTGAGGCTAAGCTGAGTGGATACCGGCCGTAATTGAAATTCTTCGTACACAAATCTCCTGCATTTCACTGCTGGGCCAAGCTGAGTGGACACCGGCCGTGTTGAAATTTTTCGTACACAAATCTCCTGCATTTCACTGCTGGGCCAAGCTGAGTGGACACCGGCCGTGTTGAAATTCTTCGTACACAAATCTGCTTTTCACTGCTGAGGCCAAGCTGAGTGGACACCGGCCGTGTTGAAATTCTTCGTACACAAATCTCCTGCATTTCACTGCTGGGCCAAGCTGAGTGGACACCGGCCGTGTTGAAATTCTTCGTACACAAATCTCCTGCATTTCACTGCTGAGGCCAAGCTGAGTGGACACCGGCCGTGTTAAAATTTTTCGTACACAAATCTCCTGCATTTCACTGCTGAGGCCAAGCTGAGTGGACACCGGCCGTGTTGAAATTTTTTGTACACAAATCTCCTGCATTTCACTGCTGGGCCAAGCTGAGTGGACACCGGCCGTGTTGAAATTCTTCGTACACAGTACGAATTTGTTTACTGAGCTCGAGCTAAGTGGAAAGCTACTGCACATTATGCCTCGCAGTTCATACATTTACTTTACGACTGGCCCTTCAAATTGTATCTGGAGGAATGGTGTTAGTCTAGTACACAACATAGAGGGGTGGCGGGGGACATGTTATATAACTGTGTTCCGTTGTTATTTTAATTAAAATCAAAAATTGATATTAATTTGTAATGTATTTTATATTAATTGATAATGTACTTTGTAATGGCCAAATGTTTATATAAAATGGTTGATATAAAAGGGGATAAAGCATGTTTTCACATTCAGATCAATAAATGCAAATGATTTTTTTATAAACTTCATTGTTTGCTATACATTGAAATTATGGTTTTACAGAAAATACATACACTCTTTAGTAATTCAAAGGATGTTTTAATAAAGCATGAGTAAGAACACGTTTTTTAACAGTCGGAATGATATCTGGAATATATTTTATGTACGCAATCAGAACTTCTCAAGTAAAATGCAAACTTCAAGTTCTCAAGTAAAATGTTTCTGTATCCTAATAAATAGCTAGTAAAGTAATATTTAAAGGAATACCTTGAGAGCGAGGAACCAGAATCTCCCACTTCATTAAGGTTTTTGTATATGTGAGACTTTAGCACCGCAAGTGCTTACTAATGTACTGCATTATATATTATATAAATTTGAAATATTAAAAAATTAAATGACGTCTTATTAAAACATCTGCTGGTACATTGTTAAAGTTTACATAAAATATACATTTTTAGATATTTCTTACATAGATATTGTTTACATTTTTTAGATATTTCATATTAAATTCAAAAAAGTTTAAAATTCACTTATAGTTTGTTTGAGTCACAGCTTCGTAATGTCACATGCCGTACTAAACCTAAAGTTTGGATAAAAATAACAAAAGTGTTTTCGGAAGATTTTACATTTTTGAGAGCCATATTTTATAAAATTTATAGAAAAACTATATCGAAGAGAATTGAGTTTCCTTAAAAAAGTATGTTTGGTATCTTCTTGAAAATGGTCGGACGAGAAATAAGTACTGTAAGTAAATTTAAATTCCATTAAATTTGGAGTGAATTTTTTAAAATAGTCTTTATTTTCAAAGTCGGAAAAATATTTTTTCACTCATTCAAACAAAATATGTGTGAGGTTTGTTCCATATCTAAATACGAACATAACAACTGTATCAAATTAAATAACAGTAATTTTGACATTTTGTGAGTTACTAACATTAATTGAAAAAGCATACAAATTTAATATACGTTAGAAAATCTAAGCCTAAATTTTATATGTTCGAAATGAATATTGATATGGCATTTTGTAGTTGTTTAGACCCATGGAGATTTGCGTAACGTCCGGTATATGCACAGCCTAAATTCGGTACAATACTGTATACAATTGTGATGGTGTTGTTCTGAGAGTTTGTTACTCAATCGCGTAATATCTACTGGACCGATTGTACTGAAACTGTACATGAACATGAACATTCTTAGGGTATCTGATTAACATATAGGCTTATTCAAATTTCAAAAATCCCTGCGGGCCTAGGCTCTACTGGGTTTGAAAACACCCTTTTGGCCTAATCCGCAGATAAAAAGTGTTTTAATCACATGTCGAAGTTAAGATTAATAAGTATAATAATGTATACACATTTTAAAAGGTGATAGTAAATGTTTGTCATTATATATCTGCCAAAGTCGGTTACACTTTAAATGTCATGGTACTTTCAAAATATTTTCTTTGTCTGGATTTTTTTATTGGAATTTTAATAAACTAAAGTAAAATGCCATCATTTTTGCATAATAAGTATTTTAACTGAAAAACTAAGGACTTCGATTTTGTCTTCCTGTAGACTTAGGTCTAAAATAGTTCTTACTGAAAACATTGGAGCTATTCAATGAAATATCCGACTTCAGGATCCCACCGTTGAACTTAAATCTAATTTGGATCCAAAAATTGGAATATCTTTCGGTGACTATCACTTATCTCAGGATTGTTTGGAATGCCATTTAAAAAGTTGAAACTGAGTACAAAGCTTTGTGTAACTGTCAGTACAATTATATTTCCTCTTATTTAAATCATGTATTTAAACAAAACCATACGATAGTGAGAAACTTTTGTAACGTTACCCTTTTATTTCATATATCCTAGTAGAATCCTGTAGGTAAGTGTGTATATACCCCGACAACCAACAAAGCCATACTATTTGTTATAACTCTGCTGAGTAACTATCCTGCCAGAGTGAACAGCATTCATTACCATCATTGCACCTCGCTAACTCTTCTGGGAGATTAGCCGTCTTGTCTTGTTGGAGTAAATATAAGCGCACAACTCGTGAAGCTCATATCTGATAGTCAGGTGCTTTAACATTGCGCCAATACCATAATAGTTTCCACCGAGTAGGTCATGAGTGCGTAGGAAATGCATCAACCTCTTCTCTCTGGACAAGGTTTATCATACAACACCGACTCCCCCTCATCTATTTGTTAATTTCTTATAATTTACTACCCTATATTGTGTGTTGTTTAGACAGCTTAATAGATAAATGGAATAAATATGGAGAATGGGGAGGGCAGGACCGGTTAACTTGGATATAGGTCATTATTTCTTCGGCTATTGACTGTGACATTTCATAAATCGTTCACCTCTCATTTATCATAAATATGGTATCAGTCAGTTACAAATATAATAATATAAATGACTTTTAGATATCATCATGCCAATGTTAATATCATTGTATTCTTTGTTAATTTTGTTTGTGTTAAATTAATGTTGTGTTCATCCACATCATCAACACATTCTTCATTTTAATTAGCTTAATTTAAAATATAATAATTATTAAACCTAAATTTACTTTCTTCTCCCACAATTTTGAAAGTTTTCGAACAAAATTAATAATTCATTTTCAATATGTTACTATTAAGATTCTCTTCAACCAATTTAGTAATGAATGTTAAGAAGACTGTATGAAAGTCTATGAACTTGTCTAAGAAAACATGCTATGAACAACAAAAATGTTGAGGATTGCCACTTGTGTTGCCTGCACTTATCCTTCTTCACCATTTGACTGGACCTGTAAATAGACTTAAATTTGGGGCATAAACCAAAATTTGTTTTATTTCCTATAAAACAAGGTCTTGGATACCAACAGTTCAACCTTTATTAGGCTGTAAGAGCCACAGTCATTATTTCTTTTTTTTAACCTTTTTGATAAAATCTCTATGGTAACAAGCGTAAAACTTTTGGTGAGATCTAACCATTTCTTAAGAACTTCACATCCATAGTCTTCTCCAATTCTTTTTTTTTCAAGAAAACTATCAGTTTTTAACCCAAATTCGACTTTTGAAGAGACATTAATGTACCAGAGTGAGGATCTTGCTGTTCTACCAACTAGCTGTCACAACATCTTTGAAACATTAATTCAATGTTATATTTAGAACGCAATCTAAACTTAAATTTGTCGATTCCAATATTTCAATATCGTACCAACATTGTAATTCTGATTTTTATATAAACTTCATCTGCCTATCGCAAATTGTACTCTTAACCGAATTTCCGGATTTTTTTTATTTGGAAAGATATATATATATATATATATATATATATATATATATATATATATATATATATATATATATATATATATATATGGTTCCCAGAAACCTTCATCAGACAAACAGATTAATTAAAGAAACAAACAGAACCTGTATTGATATGCATGCAAGCTGTGTGCAAACATAAGCTGTATACGAGTACATACATATCAAGTATAAAATGTGTGTATGGGTTTATGCAACTTTTGAACACGATAACTACCGTAGTTCGTGATAGATTCTGTCCAAACTTTGTACATAGACAAGATAAATCAAAATTGAGAGTCTTAAAATGTTCTAGTAATGACAAGCAATAATTCTTACTTATATTTGGATATCTTTTAAGATTTCAAGATGGTGGTCTTTTAAAATTATAGAAGTATACAATCTAACCGTTTTTTACAAACAATATTTTTTTACAAACATAATGTTGGATTAATTGTAACTAAATTAAGGCTCCGTCTATACATAGACACTTATAAGAATGTATCAATTTTTTATAGTAAGGTTTCAAGATTATGGACTTTCTAATTGATTGAAAGTGTTAAGATTATATTAACATCCCAACAATGAAGTTTATTGACCCACCAGTGCTATGCGAATCAAACATCTAAACTAATAATGCATTTTTAGTTTGACATTTCGAGATGACAGCCTCATGTGAAAACTTCCTTTCTTCCGATTGAGCCGGAAGGGATATTTATATTTTTACCTAATTTATAATGATTAGCTATCAAAAATAAATAAATTTGAAAGGACAAAATGTTATCTTATAATTGTAATAAACAAACAAAACCTGACTACTTCTTGTTCTTTAGTTGTATTCTAGTACATAATCTAAATAGCAGGATATATAGTAATAACAAAATCTAAACATATTTCAGGATATTACAGTACGAGATATATCATTGCAAATCTGGGTTGTGGCAAATAAACCGTTATTTAATATACTTAGACCTGAGATATATAGTTTAAACTTAAACATGAGTATAGAAGATTAGATAGAACTGGTTTATTATAATACAAAATTAATCTCCAAGGCTTGCAGTGATGTGTACCGTACTATAGTTGGATTCTACACCGATAGGAGTGCTAGTCATGTTACATAATTTTGGATTTACTGGTAGTGAAAAAACTTCTCATCATAAAAGTTTGGGATGAAATAAATAAATAAATTCTATTTATCATTATTTACGTTCTGTACAGTTTTTGTTTATCATAATTATTGATATTTTTATTTAATGCACTGTGAATCAGGTGTTTCAAATTTTATAAATGCACAATCCTCTTATTTTACCAACACTATTTATATTGCAGAACTTTGAAGAAAACTGTACGAAATGTCTAAAATCCAAAGTCATCAGAACTTATAAGTATTATAGTAAATATATAAAATAATATTAATGAGTTTTAAATTGGTGAAACTCCGGTTATATAGAGAGGGTACAAAACGCTAGTATGTGACAGTCAAAGTTTGGAACTGACTTATGACATATTCATCACTCTGTAATTTTTATGTTTTACTCTGTGGTGATGAATAGTGGAAGGAAGGTCATGGATGGCAGTAGCAGAGAAGAAGAAGTAGGAGCAGTTACCCAAGTCTCGTGCGACAGCGGCGCCGCGCCGAGCTGCCTGCCCGCGATTGTCTTCGTGCTTTCCCACAACCATCGCTATCGCCGACTCCTCATCGACCTTTCAATTAACATAGATTAGTCTTTGTAGATTAGGTCATTGATTTTGGGGTTAACGTAGCTATTGAACCATGAAAATCATTCCTTGCATTGGTACATTTCCTAATTTCGTCAATTTTACAGTATCGCCGCTCAAGTGTAACAACCTCACATAACCTTTATAGCTCTACAAACATATAAAACATTACATTGTACTGTGCTTATACAGATTGTAATCATTTATTGTTTGAATTAAAACATTGAGAATCAAAAGATTCAATTCTTACAAAAGTATAGCGTGTACGAATTGTATTACGTTTTCTAAAGCATAATTCTGATTTGCTTAAACGAATAACATTAGAAAGACTGAACTGGTTGTGAATACTTGCTTGACTTGTTTAGATTAAATACAAATTTGCTGTAATTAATCATAGATAATTAATTTACTTTGTAGTTTATTTTATTTTAAGTTAGGTGAATTAATTGCTTCATGTCAAATGATCTGTATACGTTGTTACGTAACATTAATATCGGGTCACGCAACCCTGTCTTGGATTATCCTTTTCTTCTCAGAATTTTGCGTATTAAGAGAGAATAAAATCTAATTGTTTTGGAGATATTCAACTAATGTTAGACGTTTATTTCAACGTCTTATCATTTTTACACCCTGCACTTTACTCAGACGTTTCTGTTAGTAATCAATAAATACCTCTGTTTTCTCCCGAGTGTTTCACCACCAGATCATTGTTATCGCGTAATTTAAGTTCTCTAGTAAACTGTAACGGTTATTCTGATTGCCGCACAATGGCTGCTAGCGCTGGCTTGTCTCTCAGTGTACAGGGGTTCTCACACTTTACTGATCCGAGACCTACTTTAATTGTCATCATTGTATACAGTATAAAGTCGCTCTAGATCAATGCTGAGGTTTCAAAAAGAATTTAAACTTCACAATTTTACATTTTATATTCTACAGGATCGCGCATTTGTCCCCCATAAATTTGGGATATTTTGTTTCGATGGGTTGGTAAACATGTTAAGTTGGCAGCAATGCAGATAAGTTCATAGTTGTCTTTTCCAGTGGTTAGGGTAAAGTGATGCTCTTTGCATGATGTGTTATTTGTTTGTGTGTGTGTGTGTTTTTTTTTAATGTTTTCAACCCAACAACGAGTTTACATCCTTCAGTTGTGGTGGAAGTATAGTAAAACTACTGCTATAATAATTGAATAATTTAGTGGTAAATATCCAGGTGTCGCGATACCCACTCAACAGTATATGCGGAAGTCAAATAAGAAATTTGAAAACACAGGAAGCGTTAAAAAAGGCCCGAAGTGTGGTCGTCCACGATCAATTTACAACGAAGAAAACCCTGCAGACAGTTGCTCAAGCTTTTGTAGCCAGTTCCGATAAATCGACTCGTAAGGCATCCGCTGAACTAGAAATCTCAAGAAGAAGCGTGCAAAGAATTTGAAAGCAATTCAAACAAATTCTTGAAAGCCATACCATCCATCTTTACTCCAAGTGCTTCGCGAGGATGATTCCGATAGGCGATTGGAATTCTGTGAGACAATAATTATCCGCTCAGAGCCTGATCCAAATTTCTTGCGATCAATTTTTGTGGTGTGATGAAGCATGTTTCAAACTAAATGGACGCGTTAATTGGCATAACTGCGTGTACTGTTCGGTTGTAAATCCTCATGAAGTAATCCAAGCAGAACTCAATGTGCCTGGTGTTATGATATGGGAAGGTATTTCGAGTACTGTACTGATAGGTCCTAATTTTCTTCAAGGAAATGTTAACTCAGAAAGTTACTTACGGTTTCTGCAAGAAGTAGTAGGTCCTGAGCTCAGAAATAATCCTGTTTTCAATATTCATTCGCTCATCTAGCAACAAGATGGTACCCTAGTACATTTCGGTATTCAAGCTCGAAATTTTTTAAATAACACATTTAATAAATGGATTGGTCGCCGTGGTACAATCGATTGGCCTGCGCGCTCGCCTGACCTGACCCCATGTGATTTTTCACTGTGGGGTATTATAAAGGAGACTGTGTATGCTTCAAAACCGCAAAATTTTGAAGAGCTCAGAAACCTAATTAGAAATGCATTTGAACTTGTTAATAACGATAAACCTTTATTGCAAAATATTGTAATTCTGTTCTCAGTTGTTGTATGAAATGTATACAAAATCAATGTGGACATTTCGAACAAATGCTATAACACTGTATTGTAAAATGTAAGTAATTTCATATAATGAATTTGTTTTCTTGCCTAAAAGTGTTTTATTCAATTAACCTATAACGTCTTTAATTTTCTCTTCTAGGGAAACTGACATGTGCGTCACCCTGTAAATTGTTTGTTTCCCATCCCTCAAAATAAATGAGCAATTTTAGTTCCATTTAGGCGTTTGAGAAATTATAATTTATTAATCATCTTATTATCTTATTTGAGCTTATTTATTATAACGCTATTTCTTATTCGTTTCTGTATGTGAATATGAAAAATAAAATTATTTTGTAACGATGGTTCCATTCAACTACATTAGTAGGTCTGAAAGAGAATCTGGTGATTTCGGTATAAGTTACACCCTTATAAGGAGACAATAGAAACGATGACGTAATTTGAAGTTTTACGTGGCTATGAATTAACGTAACACAAAATTTAAAACGTCCCATTTAATTATTTCAGTTTACATTTATTTCACAGTACAGAACACAAAGCACCAGTTTTATTGATTGAGTTCTATTAAAATATAAGCTAATCATGACAAATAGCTTCTATTATATGACTGAAGGTTAACATTATGAAACACAACTATTCAGTATCCAGGACATTAAGTACTGCAATACAGGTCGTGAGCTATGGTGTGTAGTATGATACCATCTCTTACTATGACGCACTCACTCCAAGTGTTAATGAGTATTATTTATTTATTGCTGCGATGCGTACACTTATCAAACTACTGTAATACATAATAGATCTCGTGTACGTAATCTTACTTATTTCTCATCTATTTCGAAATATATATTACACAAAGTCTTCTCTTCCAACTTAGGCCTCAGCTTGAAGACGTGTTTGATCGGGATCGGCAGTTTTCATTTTCATTAGGTTAAATTTTTTAAATCTAAAATATCACGTATAAAATTAAAAAAAACATATGTGATTTAAATATAATTTAAAACTGTAAAACAATTTGTATGTTTCTTAATTCTGTGTGACATATTATGCATACATCATTACGGTTATCGTATTATTGCTTTTTAAATTAAACATACTGAGCACAAATCTAACTATCTATATCAACTTAAATTATTTATAAAAATAAACTCCAATACAACTGACGTAGTCTTTCAGATGTGTCATCTAATTAACAAGGTACACCACACCACATGACGTAACAAGATATATGTCCTGCGTACACTTAGACAATCATACAAAAAAGTGTATACGAAAATGACGCATCATGTAATTCACTCTTGTAGAAACGAAGTTTCATGCGATATTTAAAGTTTACATATGCAACCGCTCTTAACATATCTTAACACATGATACTTTTAGATTTGTGTTCATTAAGTTGAGTTTCATGTCAGTGATGAAATCATAAAAGTTTACTTACCAAGATACTGATATTGTGTGTTAGGATAGTTCAATATGTCATACGTTTGAATCTCTTTTGGGTATTATATTGAGTTTGTTTACAAATTTATTTATTCTGCTATTTTTCTCGTTGCCATCATTTTTATCCCTAAGATCAATGTACAAATATTCGCAAGATCCATGGAGTGACATTCATCATCGTCGTTCCTCATATAGAAATGAAGCTTCGTGCACAATTTCAAGTCTATAAGTCAGGTCGTTTTCGAGATATCGTACATATAGACAGACAGATACATGCATGGCAGAAAGAAATGTAATCTTTCCAGACCCACAAGTGACTTCGCTATAGCTCAGCCAATAATTTTCTGAATCCTATTTTAATATTTCTCTGATCGGTAAGTGATAGTGAGTCAAATATATTACGTGAACTTACATGTTTAACTTACAAGAACAATAGCACTCGAGATTCTTTATACAGAAGACTGCAGAATCACGCTGGTTCCACGCCAGTGGTCAATAGTTGAACTCAGAAGAGGCTGTTATTGTTATCCCCTCTGTCGTGAGACGTGAGAAGTCTGGAATATTATAAATTTACGTCGAAGGTCAGAGGTGGGACGTAATGAGGCGTGTAGTTTACACCTTCACTGACCGGATGTGCAGTAAAGAGGAGAGTGCCACTCGACCCTAGTCTACTGGGACTTTACAGTAAACACCTCAAGTAATGAGACTCCACTGCCCTCAGTCATTCTGTTTAGGGCTCAGACGTAAATATAAGGCAATCAATATTTCAACTAATGTTTTACCTGCATTGCCAACACACGAGTGGAGTCAGAGCGGTAAAAGAGTTGGAGAACAAGGTAGGAAGGGCTCTGTAGCCGTAATACTAACCCCTTTTTAAATTACCCGACACCCACTCACAAAATGTATAGGCCTAATTTCACCGCCAAGTCCCTGGAACTCTTACCACCTCAGTATCTGTGATCATACACACGCCGATGCCTCTGTGACATACTCTTGTGGTAGCTTTCAAAGTGTAGAATAGTACCATACAGTTCACAGAATAGAGTAGAGTGGGAAAATTATAGGTATCTCCCTTTCATCAACAACAGGACAGTCAATTCTGAACAAAAATCAATGCGAATGTTTACCACAAACATTAATCGTACAAAGAGTACGAAAATAATTAGTAAAAACTATAAAATATGAGTACAAATGATTTACATATCGATTCTGTACGTATTAAAATAAAGAAATGGCTAACTTTAATTAAAACATTTATATTTAAGATATAATTTGGTTCCTAGATACTAGTAAATAATACAACATTGAAAGCGAGAGAGCATCCATGGACACTGATAGCCTGTCTGCAAACTAGGAATGAAATGTTTTATCTTCTTTGTCAATACGTGTTTATATGATAAATATGTATGTCGAAAAATTTAGTAGACATGTCTTTAAAAAGCGAATATGATTTTTTTTAACTCTGACAACAAAGCGCAACGTTGTAATAAAGATGGAGGAGGAGAAAGATATATAATTGTCTAAATTGTTGGGAGTTTCTAAGAAGATCCTGTTACATGTCAAATCCAAACTATTTTTATACTTTTATTAAAACATCTCAAATTTGTTATTGTTGAAATATTCAAAAAAATAAACACTTCACATAAATACTAAAAAGCTTTTGGTAACTTTTTGTAATGCTTTGTAACAGTCAGTATAACCTCTATGGCAGACTATATCGGAATTTTGATGTTCCTTATTAGTCAACTGTTTTCAATCCAATGTCCAACGCCCAGTCACAACCACTACGACAACTTTCTATGGGACATTTGGTCTGGACATTATACACATCTCGTCTCTGAAATCCAATGCAAATGCCAATAATAACATCGTATTCATACACATTCCCTTAGTGTGAGATTTAGTCATCTCAGAAAACGGAATGTTTGCTCTAACGTATCTCCTAGGCGTCGGCAAACTGTGATTGGTAAACTGTAGAAAGTTTTACCATCAGAGCTACAGGGGTTGCGCACAGCCAGATCTACCTTTATCTCGTGTGGGATTTGGATCAATTACAGAGCAGTCAACGTCTTGGAAATCAGCTCCCATCCTAACGTTCCTTCCTATTGATATTGTTATCACTATTCACCCTTATTTTCATGAAATAAAAGCGTTGGCCATACATATCAGTTGGAATCTTCCTAACAAAACGAGGCATTTCATAACATTCTAAATATATAATTCAATATTTTCATCCTTATCGCGTACATATGAGGACAATTAAACAGACAGATACACAAATTCCATCCATCCATTTAGCTAGAAGTGGCGATACTACCGATAAATTTAAATTTCTGTAGCCAGTTACGTTCACGATTGTATTAGCGATTGCCTTATAAACATTCATAGCGAACGTGTCATAGCTAAGATAGGCCTAATCACCGAAAATATGTAATTGAAGTTTCCTCAAAAAACATTATCGTGCAATATAATACCAGAATATTAAGATATGCCAAGAGCTGACATCTACTAGGTGCAGTGTGATCACATTTACATATTGTCAAGCCCTGGATGCTATCTGCGGATTTACTGTATGGGAGTTCCGCATCCACTAGTGGAGGTGAAGTGCACGTGAACTCTGCCACCGAACCTTGTTACCGACACACGACCTGGCGCTATCACGATCGCACCAGCTTCTTCATTATATTACGTTTACATAGGCTAGTAGGCTACACGTTAGATAAACACGCAGTTTTTCGTGCAACAACTATTTGCTAGTATTTATAAACCCAATCTAGTCGTCTACGTCTTTTAGATATCAAAATGCTTTAGCATTATCTTAAATCATTTTTTACGAACTAGGGTCACTGCTTTTTAACTAATATTGATAACTGGTGTTGTTTTGTTCTTGTTTTACACAGAAATTGTTTCTACTACTATATTTTTTCTGAAAGCATATTTCCAAAAGTTAACATTTTATTATATAGAGAGACTATGTTATGCTTATGGGATCAACAGTAAATATGAACCGAATTGGGGCAAGAGCAGATCTCAGGAGAGGTCATGATTGAGCTGCCTGAAATCACTCTCCTGTCGGCCAAGGTTAACATTCACTAAGCGGTCACTTATCGTAGAGTTCAAGCCGTAAAAGATGAGGGTAGAGGAGCGGTCATAAAATTTCACTACATGCCCTTTCCTCCTAATAACCAAACCGCCAAGATGATTATGAAAGTGACCGATGTCGTAAATAATTTCTTTTCGTACTCAGTTCAATGAAATATATTCATACTATGACCTGCTCGGAACGATTGCTATAAATTGTAAATTCATCTTGGCCAAAAGAGACGCAGGCATCGAGAATGGGAAACATGCTATTGTAGGTTTGTCAAACAAGCAACATTTAATACTATTATGGCAGTAATGTGTCCAGTAGCCGAGGACCTGCTTGGATACCGGTCTTTGAAACATGAATAACTTCGGATATATTAAAAGATTTAAGTAGTACAATTTCTATAAGGAGACACCTAAGTTAGAAAAAGCTTATTTTTCATTTGAAAATATAGCATTATTTATACATTCTAGCAAAATCAATATTCCACTGGATTTTTCCAATTCAATGCTAACATGCGTCAAAGTGGACCAACTTTCAACTCCCTAACGTATCCAAACCCTGGGATGATGTTTGAAGGATGCAAAGCTTATTTAGGTTATCATCCTAAAGTTCCGAATGGTGGAGAAGCGGGCTACATGGACTGAAAATATCTTAACTGTGAAGTTTTCAAGCAGCATACTAAGTAAAGTGGTGTAACATACCAAGTGAAAAGAGCATTTGACAATTCATCGGATTATTTAAACCCAAGCCCGTCTACCCTTCCTATTTGTGGGAGTTACATACAATAAAAATGAGTTGTTACCGATATTGTCGGTATAGTTCCCTTCGTATCATTTCGTTCCTCTTCTATCGTTATTTCTTTTCCTGTTTTTGTTACTGGTAATTATAAAACTACAAAATGTAAAAGAAATGTTTGTCATTTAAAGTTAACAAATAATGATTTCCAATTATTTAACTACTTTGACTTCATAAGGCGTTTGCCTTGATCGGTGTGGCGAGAGATTGCGATAGAAGGATGACGAATCAACCGCCAGGAATTGTAGTTTGGTTATAATCACCGAGGGGCTGCGAGGGCCGCAAACCCCATGTAAACTATATAAGCTCCTGTTGAAGTAGCGGACATCTATCAAAGTATACAAAGTTTTCTTAAAGGTAACAATTAAAATTTTAGTTTAATCACCTTGCATCCAATTTAGTAATTGAAGAAAACTACTACAAAGCGACTGTTCCTCAGAAAGTCGAAAAGAAAATATATTAATGAATATTATTTATCGTTGATGAGTTGATAAGTTTTATCGTTTTACTCCTACCACCGCTAGTAACACTCTCACAGCTTAACCAAAATCTACAAGTTATCAACTAGCTCTTTACCTGATCTCATTCTATTTTAGAGCATGAATAGTCACCTTCATTTTCTCAGTTAACATTCTCTTCGTGTCCTCTAGTTTCCCACGAATGCTTTGCACTAATAGACCTTCGAAGTCGGCCTCTTTTCTGCGACAATCACGACCCTTGCAAAGTGAATCAGAATTTAACCTCATTTCGAAATCAAATCCTAAACATTGTATTTAAAATTAATAGTACGAATACTTATTTTTTTCTCCTTATAACAGGAAGTTGCCGTAAATTAAATCGATTATTTGAGATACACCACTCAAATATAATTCTACAAGAAAACGTTTTTAACAAACCTTTTTCAAAGTCTCTTTCTAAAGTCAAGAATTTTTACCATCCACTTTTCCTAATGCGAAATAAATGTTAAGGACTTTGGTCCTTGTTAGTTACAAACTCTTATAAGTTCTTTAAAATATTAAGGACTTTATGTATATATATATATATATATATATATATATATATATATATATAAATTAACTTCCTCTTTCGAAATGAACAATCTTTTCAGTAAGAGTTAGTTCGGCTTTAGATGTGGAATGTCCATCATCGACGCGGTCGAGGGCTTGTGTCTCACTTACTTTTCAAGTTTGAGCTAGGTTCACCTACAGGTGCCACATTATGTGATATTTCTAGGAAATTTGAATGCGTCAACCGGGGTATTCTGTTAAAAAATTTGGAGTTTTATGGAATAATTGGTATTGAAAATTCCCTTTTTAATTCCTATCTTAGTAATCGTTTTTAAACAGCATTTAGCAATAATGCCTATTCTAATTATGCTAAGGTTTGTCACTGGGTACCACAGGGGTCCGTTCTGGGCCCACTTCTGTTTTTAGTCTTAGTTAAAGATTTAGATCTCAGTATCAATTTCAGGTCAGTTATATTTGCTGATGACGAAAGCCCATTTTATGACTTGTCAGACTTTTATTCATCTGACATCAGTGGGATAGTTTTTTAGTGTATTTGTTCTGCTAAAATAGTACTACAATCTGTCTTACTAACATATTGTATTATTAAAATGTACTTTTGCATGTAAGTTATTTCATCTTCTATCAATGACTGTATAATTTACATTGTTTTTGTATAATTTTGCTGTTAGTATAAGTATTCTGACGTGAGCTATTGCATATAATAACTAATGATCAATAAAAATCTTATCTTATCTTGTTTGTGGTTTCAATTTATGACAACACCCAGTAACGACATGTTTTAACGATTGTAGTACTGCTTTGACAATGATGTTGTGGCATCAAAGTTTCATATTGTTGTTGAGTTGTTCACTAAAGTATGTAAAACTCTATTTAAATATTCATACATTTATTTCATATGTAGTCGTCGACATGCATTGAATATGCATTAATAGTTGCCAAGAAGAGTTTGTAACATTTTAGTAACAAGTCCATTCATTAATACTCCTAATGTTACAACTCAAACTAATTTATTACGTGATACCGGATATTAAGTTATATTGTAAATCGTACTACTAACAGTAACTGTATATCGCAGTCGCCAATGTTTTCATGTACACGATGTCATGTGAAAAGTTAACATGTATCAATTTTCTGCCAGTTAAAAAACTCTCTCTGACGGAAGTTTATTATAAAAAACACAATACCCGTCTATGTTACTCCTACCTCCACAAATCGACTAGAAAATCTGTATTCTCTGACTGTTTAGTATCGGTTTTAACGTATCTTTAACGTATAAATATTATATGTAATATTTACAGATAAAGACCGGATCCCTCTAATGTATCCTCTACAAGGATAAATTAGAGGGATCCCTCTTATTAATTGAAACGATTCTCTTCTGTTCAATATTAACACTGTGAACATGTACAAAGTCACTTCACATACTAAACCTGGTAAATTAAATCAAATCAATGAAACAAAACAATTTAACAGGCATGCAAAATAATCTGAGCCCGTATCGTACTAGTTTTTAGGTTTAAGAACAATTTTATTATTGTATAATTACTTGTAAATAAAGTTAATAAATTAGAAAATTTAGAAAATTCTGAGTATAACGGAACGAGTTGAAAGTAATAGTGGTGAGATGTGTAACTGGGATTGTAGTCTTCGACCGAGCAGTAGTCCATTGTTTGGATGATTTCGAATAGTAGCCGATTTCCCTGGTCGTTCTCTGTGATATGACTCTGAAATTACCTGGTGAACAGCTATCGTTAATCATGTATCGATGATTTATATTTGTATGATAGATTATAAATGGACATTATACTGTGAGTGTATGTTTATTTATAATACTCGTTCCTATATTAATTTTTGAATCAATAAGTCAGTTACTCGTACTTTGAATGAATGAACTAGGTTGAAAATAATTTTAAATAAATAATCCGATATTCTTAGCAATCACTGTTTTCTTTTCTTTTCATAATGTAAATTTGTAATGTAGGGATAGTTAATCGAATTCTAGGTATTATATAATTTCCAAAGTGTGGCGAAGTTAATTAACGTGGTAAACGTACGAGAAGAATTTCTGATGTTTAGAAAGGACAACTATAACGTAAATTTTCAGTTGGTGCACGAGATTTCATTCTTGTAGGTTGAGTATGACAGTTACGAAAAGATTAATATTCTATTCTTATAACACGACTATTCTGGGTGTTGCGGGTTTCTTTAGTTTTACGAATACTTTCATGTGGTTTAGGATAATATTATTTATCCTAGGGATAAATTACTACAAATATAAGCGCAATCGCAATAATTATCCTGCGCACGTTCCTTTTGTACTGCAGTCCAGATGTACGCTTTAGAACAAACACAAGATTGTTGCAAGTGAGTCATCGGAGAAGTGCACAGCTAACACTTCATCATGAAGATTCTGGCTGTGTAATACTACAATGACTTAGAACAAGTCTGACGAAATCTTTCCCGGTATCGTCGTTAACATCGTTGGCGTTGAAATGGAGAGTATACGATACCTTAATTATCATCTTGTTACAGTGTGTCACTACACGACAAGACATATGATTACATTTATCATAATTAATCCCTTGACAGGGTGTTAGGTTGCTTTCCCATTTCCCATTTACGAAGAGAAAAAATCCTTTTGGCTCACCGTCCTCAGGATTCGGGTAAAATGTCATTACAGGTCCATAACCTCTTGAAAGTTACAGTCACTGAACCAATGAATGTGTGCTGACACATATGAAACAACCTATCTTTGAGCCCCATACTAGTGATCGCAATAACTCAGATATTACTAAAGTGATACTTCAGAATCTTTAAGTATTTAGGTTTGGGGATTTATTGATTAATACGTTATACTCGTATATCTATAATCTTAGACTCTGGGAAATCTTGCCTAGCATACGTTTATCTGAACCTCTTGGAGCCAGGCGAACCGTAAAGTGTCAGATTCATAGAATTTAGACTCTAATAGGGTATTTAAGGATATTAAATATTACACTCTGTAAACCTGGAGGCATCTAGAGATGTGGGAGTTTCCTGTGTTATCAGTCCTGTTACATTTTATCATTTAGTAGATTCCTGCAACTACGAATATATTGAACAATAGGAGTCCCTCCTAATCGAGATCTATAACAGATTTACCGAAAGGGGTAAAATTATAAAATTACCAAACTTTAATTCTTGAATGAGATCTTATATTTTAGCTCCACATTCTTAAACCAACCGCCAGACACGAAAATAAAAATAAAATTAGCTTCAGCCAATCAAACTACACTAAACAAACTATTTAATGGAAAATGGTGACCAGCTGTCTCTTTATAATTGTCCGAAATTAGCTCACATCTTATTACGACGTAAATATAAGTTACACCACATATCAATTAACAAATCAACTTTTAGAAACACAAATAAAAATGCTGTAAAAGACTCGTTCCGCAAACTTATAAACTTAATCTTTGTTTTACCTAAATGATTGATACTTTGGTTCCAAACATCAGGATATGAAGAAAGAACGAGACGAGGGTGAACATAAGATAGTACAAAGACCGATTACCAAAAGTTGCACTAAATAACATACGTAGTATAAACAATCTTCAAATAATTGCTTTCCTATTTCATGCATTTGCCCATATACATCGGATAATAATGTCTTTTGCAGGTATATAATTCGTACGAATGAAAGAAAGAAATACTAGGACGAAACCCGTCGTAAGTTTAATTTATACCGGTAGACTTTTATTTCTACTCGTAATAGAAAACACCAGTGAAGAACGTATGAATCAGAGCAGTGGACGTCAAGGCCGAGTAAGACTGTTATATTTATTTGTCTGCCGTAAAGCAACTTCCGCCTTATATGTGATTAGTGCCAGTAAATTGTAATATAGTAGTGAAGGGTAAGATGAGTTCAATATAAAGCAGATCAGTGGAGGTTAAGGCCAAGTAGGACTGGTATATTTATCTGTCTGCCGTAAAGCAACTTCCGCCATATATGTGATTAGTGCCAGTAAACTGTAATATGGTAGTGAAGGGTAAGATGAGTTCAATATAAAGTAGATCAGTGGAGGTCAAGGCCGAGTAAGACTGTTATATTTATCTCTCTGTCATAAAACAACTTCCGTCATGTATGTGATTAGTGCGAGTAAATTGTAATATAGTAGTGAAGGGTAAGATGATTTCAATATGAAGCAGATCAGTGGAGGTCAAGGCCGAGTAAGACTGTTATATTTATCTCTCTGTCATAAAACAACTTCCGTCATGTATGTGATTAGTGCCAGTAAATTGTAATATAATAGTGAAGGGTAAGATGAGTTCAATATAAAGCAGATCAGTGGAGGTCAAGGCCGAGTAAGACTGTTATATTTATCTCTCTGTCATAAAACAAATTCCGTCATGTATGTGATTAGTGCGAGTAAATTGTTATATAGTAGTGAAGGGTAAGATGAGTTCAATATGAAGCAGATCAGTGGAGGTTAAGGCCAAGTAGGACTGGTATATTTATCTGTCTGCCGTAAAGCAACTTCCGCCATATATGTGATTAGTGCCAGTAAACTGTAATATGGTAGTGAAGGGTAAGATGAGTTCAATATAAAGTAGATCAGTGGAGGTCAAGGCCGAGTAAGACTGTTATATTTATCTCTCTGTCATAAAACAACTTCCGTCATGTATGTGATTAGTGCGAGTAAATTGTAATATAATAGTGAAGGGTAAGATGAGTTCAATATAAAGCAGATCAGTGGAGGTCAAGGCCGAGTAAGACTGTTATATTTATCTCTCTGTCATAAAACAAATTCCGTCATGTATGTGATTAGTGCGAGTAAATTGTAATATAGTAGTGAAGGGTAAGATGAGTTCAATATGAAGCAGATCAGCGGAGGTCAAGGCCGAGTAAGACTGTTATATTTATCTCTCTGTCATAAAACAACTTCCGTCATGTATGTGATTAGTGCGAGTAAATTGTAATATAGTAGTGAAGGGTAAGATGATTTCAATATGAAGCAGATCAGTGGAGGTCAAGGCCGAGTAAGACTGTTATATTTATCTCTCTGTCATAAAACAACTTCCGTCATATATGTGATTAGTGCCAGTAAATTGTAATATAGTAGTGAAGGGTAAGATGAGTTCAATATGAAGCAGATCAGTGGAGGTCAAGGCCGAGTAAGACTGTTATATTTATCTCTCTGTCACAAAGCAACTTCCGTCATATATGTGATTAGTGCCAGTAAATTGTAATATAGCAGTGAAGGGTAAGATGGGTTCAATATGAAGCAGAGCAGTGGAGGTCGAGGCCGAGTAGAACTGGTATATTTATTTGTCTGCCGTAAAGCCACTACCGTCATAGATATGATTAGTGCCGGTAAACTGTAATACAGCAGTGAAGGATGATATGAGCTCATATGGACCAGAGCAGTGGAGGTCAAGGATGAGTAGGCCTGTTGTAGCTGAGTGTCGTAACGGCCATTACTGTATCGCACGTCCCACGGAGAAGACATCAGCAGTTATTCTGATCTCAATAACCATTATTAGTGAATTTGGGCTTTAACTTCTATACTAATATATTCCTTCCAAAACATTTAGTCTTGATGCTCAAGTAATAAATCAACAAGGTCATAAATAAGTACTGTGACAGAATAATTAATGTCTGTACATCTGTGTGAAATATTACCAAAAACTTTATCAGACACACGCTCTAATCTACAAAATAGCAAAACAGAAATGTAATATAGCGCTTTCTTACATATTGTTCATGCTATAGTTTCAACATTTACTTTATTAAAAGGCAGAACTATTATTATAATTTGAACACTATTAGGTTTTGTGTTAATTGAGGTTTTAATTGCAAGGGCGTTATACAACTTTAGCTACAAGTTGTTACACTTTTAAGGTACACTAAAAGTAATTTTACATTAATGTCCTATTTTTATTTCTCTTTCCCTATTATATAAAGAACTTATTTTTATCGTTATTAAAGTTTCAAGAATGATTGGGAATAAATCGATTATATTAAGTAGCCTTACATTTTCAAAGGAAAGCGATTTTGGAATAAGATAGTTACTAAATCTGCAGGGCCTGCTAGTTAAATGAGTTAAACACTGTTACTATTGTGGAAAACACAATTAAGTGGTACCCCTCCTATCATTATTAATGTCCTTGTCCAACTATATCCTTCTTCAGGTCATTTCTGTCAATGTTGTGAATTACAGTACAAGTCAGGGGTTAACTACAAGGGACATGGGATTCACTTTGTAAAATTTATAATCTGTGTGCATTTGATTACAAAACATTGTTATTATGTATTTGCCTGAAATAAATGTTTTTCACTCATCCATTGGCTTTTCCAATTACAGTCTGGAAACTGAAATTTTACATCATATATTCACTAAACAATTTTTAAGTATCTCGCTCTTCTTCTAAATGTTGCCTCCATTACTCATATGTCATCAGTGCCACTGTTGCAAAGTTATAACTATTTATTTCTCGAATTGTTTGTTTAAAAACTACTCAACTAAATGATGTTGGATTAATGTCGTCAATCAGTTAAGCCACCGCAAATTATTGTTTGATTATAATAATAGCGTAGTTGGTGGTATAGATAATGCGATGGCTTGTTTGACTAATACGTCACTCCGTTTCAAGGTTTGAGTTTAAGAGCGCCTCTACAAACTTCATCTTCCGTCAAACCTTCAGGCATCTATTGTGCAAATCTTCCCTAGCAGCTTCCGGCATGCTACTGTGTGTCGCGGGAGGGTCCTCGTCCTAACAGCTGTTAGTAGTGACGCCAGTAATAGCGGTAATTGTCGGTGTCTCCGGCTGCTCGCCTAATAGAGTTACGGTGACACGGTCGTGAGATTGGTACAGCCCCCAGGCGACCTCAGACCACGGCCAAGACCGATGGCCAAGGCTAAGGAAAGTGTCCGAGAAAGTAAAAGATGCCATCTGGATTACAGATTGAGCCGAAGTTCGGAAGAAGAGACGAGAATGTCATGACTCGGTTCGCTTCCTGTAGAAAGTAGATCACGACGGTTTAGCAATGCAAAGCGGGAGTAATGTTTGTGTGTGCGTATCGTGCATATCGCGGTAATTGTACTAACTAATAGCATGTCACGACAGTTGGCATCACTGCAAGTGTGAGGACATTACCCTGGCAGATCACCTGGGCCATTCTTGTCACAATTACATATTAGGAGTAGTGTGTGTATCGGGGGTGCATATCGAGCAATTGTACTAACTAATAGCTTGTCACGACAGTTGGCATCACTGCAAGTGTGAGGACATTACCCTGGCAGATCACCTGGGCCATTCTTGTCACAATTACATATTAGGAGTAGTGTTTGGGGGTGCGTATCGAGCAAATTGTACTAACTAATAGCACGTCACGACAGTTGGCATCACTGCAAGTGTGAGGACATTATTCTGGCAGATCACCTGGGCCATTCTTGTCACAATTACATATTAGGACTATTAGGAGTAGTGTTTGGGGGTGCATATCGCGGTAATTGTACTAACTAATAGCATGTCACGACAGTTGGCATCACTGCAAGTGTGAGGACATTACCCTGGCAGATCACCTGGGCCATTCTTGTTACAATTACATATTAGGACTATTAGGAGTAGTGTTTCGGGGGTGCATATCGAGCAAATTGTACTAACTCATAGCTTGTCACGACAGTTGGCATCACTGCAAGTGTGAGGACATTACCCTGGCAGATCACCTGGGCCATTCTTGTCACAATTACATATTAGGAGTAGTGTTTGGGGGTGTATATGAGCAATATTGTACTAACTAATAGCTTGTCACGACAGTTGGCATCACTGCAAGTGTGAGGACATTACCCTGGCAGATCACCTGGGCCATTCTTGTCACAATTACATATTAGGACTATTAGGAGTAGTGTTCGGGGGTGCATATCGAGCAAATTGTACTAACTAATAGCTTGTCACGACAGTTGGCATCACTGCAAGTGTGAGGACATTACCCTGGCAGATCACCTGGGTCATTCTTGTCACAATTACATATTAGGAGTAGTGTTTGGGGGTGCATATCGCGGTAATTGTACTAACTCATAGCTTGTCACGACAGTTGGCATCACTGCAAGAAGTGTGAGGACATTACCCTGGCAGATCACCTGGGCCATTCTTGTCACAATTACATATTAGGACTAGTAGGAGTAGTGTTCGGGGGTGCATATCGAGCAAATTGTATTAACTAATGGCATGTCACGACAGTTGGCATCACTGCAAGTGTGAGGACATTACCCTCAAAGATCACCTGAACCATTCTTGTCACAATTACATATTAGGAGTAGTGTTTGGGGGTGTATATGAGCATATTGTACTAACTAATAGCTTGTCACGACAGTTGGCATCACTGCAAGTGTGAGGACATTACCCTGGCAAATCACCTGGGCCATTCTTGTCACAATTACATATTAGGACTATTAGGAGTAGTGTTTGGGGGTGTATATGAGCATATTGTACTAACTAATAGCTTGTCACGACAGTTGGCATCACTGCAAGTGTGAGGACATTACCCTGGCAGATCACCTGGGCCATTCTTGTTACAATTACATATTAGGAGTTGTGTTTGGGGGTGTATATGAGCATATTGTACTAACTAATAGCTTGTCACGACAGTTGGAATCACTGCAAGTGTGAGGACATTACCCTGGCAGATCACCTGGGCCATTCTTGTTACAATTACATATTAGGAGTAGTGTTCGGGGGTGCATATCGAGCAAATTGTACTAACTAATAGCATGCCACGACAGTTGGCAGCACTGCAAGTGTGAGGACATTACCCTGGCAGATCACCTGGGCCATCCTTGTTACAATTACATATTAGGAGTAGTGTTCGGGGGTTCATATCGAGCAAATTGTACTAACTCATAGCTTGTCACGACAGTTGGCATCACTGCAAGTGTGAGGACATTACCCTGGCAGATCACCTGGGCGATTCTTGTCACAATTACATATTAGGAGTAGTGTTTGGGGGTGTATATGAGCATATTGTACTAACTAATAGCATGACACGACAGTTGGCAGCACTGCAAGTGTGAGGACATTACCCTGGCAGATCACCTGGGCCATTCTTGTTACAATTACATATTAGGAGTAGTGTTCGGGGGGTGCATATCGAGCAAATTGTACTAACTAATGGCATGTCACGACAGTGTTGGCATCACTGCAAGTGTGAGGACATTACCCTGGCAGATCACCTGGGCCATTCTTGTCACAATTACATATTAGGAGTAGTGTTCGGGGGTGCATATCGAGCAAATTGTACTAACTAATAGCTTGTCACGACAGTTGGTATCACTGCAAGTGTGAGAACATTACCCTCAAAGATCACCTGGACCATTCTTGTTACAATGACTATAACACGAATAATTGCAGTCTCAAATGAACCAATAACCTGAACTGAACCTTCTGAAGACCTTCTCCTCGTAAAGCGTAGTATTTGGAGGTGATTAAAACAGACCAAAGGTGAGAGAGAATTTGCTTAGGTGTGAAAAATTAATAGCTGGGCCCGAGGTAACATTACTTCATGGAAACTGAATAGATTGCACTATAAATCGGCTAGCAGTGTTTGTTGCGCTCCTTTTTTAGTCTACTCACCGAGGTAACATATACAGTATCATAGAGACGTACTAAATTGTGATCTGTGCTATAACTCGGGTATCAGCGTTTGTTGTGCTTCTTGTTTAGTTTACTAACCGAGGTAATATTACCTCACGGAGACGTGTACTAGACTGCGCTCTGTGCTATAACTCAGCTATCAGCGTTTGTTGTGCTTCTTGTTTAGTCTACTAACCGAGGTAATATTACCTCACGGAGAGTGTACTGGACTGCGCTCTGTGCTATAACTCAGCTCTCAGAGTTTGTTGTGCTTCTTGTTTAGTTTACTAACCGAGGTAATATTACCTCACGGAGACGTGTACTAGACTGCGCTCTGTGCTATAACTCAGCTATCAGCGTTTGTTGTGCTTCTTGTTTAGTTTACTAACCGAGGTAATATTACCTCACGGAGACGTGTACTGGACTGCGCTCTGTGCTATAACTCAGCTATCAGCGTTTGTTGTGCTTCTTGTTTAGTTTACTAACCGAGGTAATATTACCTCACGGAGACGTGCTGGACTGCGCTCTGTGCTATAACTCAGCTATCAGCGTTTGTTGTGCTTCTTGTTTAGTCTACTAACCGAGGTAATATTACCTCACGGAGAGTGTACTGGACTGCGCTCTGTGCTATAACTCAGCTCTCAGAGTTTGTTGTGCTTCTTGTTTAGTTTACTAACCGAGGTAATATTACCTCACGGAGACGTGTACTGGACTGCGCTCTGTGCTATAACTCAGCTATCAGCGTTTGTTGTGCTTCTTGTTTAGTTTACTAACCGAGGTAATATTACCTCACGGAGACGTGCTGGACTGCGCTCTGTGCTATAACTCAGCTATCAGCGTTTGTTGTGCTTCTTGTTTAGTCTACTGACCGAGGTAATATTACCTCACGGAGAGTGTACTGGACTGCGCTCTGTGCTATAACTCAGCTCTCAGAGTTTGTTGTGCTTCTTGTTTAGTTTACTAACCGAGGTAATATTACCTCACGGAGACGTGTACTGGACTGCGCTCTGTGCTATAACTCAGCTATCAGCGTTTGTTGTGCTTCTTGTTTAGTTTACTAACCGAGGTAATATTACCTCACGGAGACGTGCTGGACTGCGCTCTGTGCTATAACTCAGCTATCAGCGTTTGTTGTGCTTTCTTGTTTAGTTTACTAACCGAGGTAATATTACCTCACGGAGACGTGCTGGACTGCGCTCTGTGCTATAACTCAGCTATCAGCGTTTGTTGTGCTTTCTTGTTTAGTTTACTAACCGAGGTAATATTACCTCACGGAGACGTGCTGGACTGCGCTCTGTGCTATAACTCAGCTATCAGCGTTTGTTGTGCTTCTTGTTTAGTTTACTAACCGAGGTAATATTACCTCACGGAGACGTGCTGGACTGCGCTCTGTGCTATAACTCAGCTATCAGCGTTTGTTGTGCTTTCTTGTTTAGTTTACTAACCGAGGTAATATTACCTCACGGAGACGTGCTGGACTGCGCTCTGTGCTGTTGTTCATAACGTTGCACTCAGTGATTGTGGAAATGGCATAAAGTTAAATCGTGGTCAGATTTACACAACAATTTTTTGTAAGGGGGTTTTAAGTTTGCTGATTCCAGAATTCGCGTTCTAAAAATCAAAATTCTTTCTAGCGAGCTCAATGTGTAGTCTTCAACTTTCAAATGTTAAACTATTGTTCGATTCAGTATCATTCATTGTTTGAATGATTGTATTATTGATTGCTGTAATGTAAAATAATGTAATACTTATATGTTTCACATGCTTGACCAAACTATTTTGTTTTCAATAGCTTTTCTAACGCCCTGTCCAGAAAATTCAATAATAAAATTAGTGGTGAATGTTTTTAGAAAAGCGTTTGTTAATACGAGTACAAATACGTATACGTGTTTTTAAAACACCATAAATGCATTTTTTTTTTACAAAAATGCTAATATTTTGTTTAGCATGGCTTAAAACTAATTTTACCTGTATTGTTATCTTCGTCTTATTAAGACCCTTAAAATGAGGTATAATAATTAAGGGGTTTTATGTTTAGCTATTTCCAAGCCCTATTTTTGGAAGAGGCTAACATTGCCCTACCTATCAAAAAGCATAGTTTTAAATACTGTAAAGGTTCGCTGAAGTCAACGTTCTTATATGAATCTATTCAAAACTTAAAAGGAGGTGACAAGCTACATCACATACATATGTAATTATAATTTAAAAATCGAGGCGTTTTTTTACATTAACAAGGTTTATATGGTTAACATTTTCCCACGTGTAAAACAAAGATAGAAACACGTCCCATTTTAAATCGACCTCTTTAATAAAGGGAGGGGGGAAATATGGTCAAGATATTAACGAAACATGACTACAACATATACATAAAACATATATATATATATATATATATATATATATATATATATATATATATTATATATATATTACGCTTTTGAATGTGAAGAAAAAAAATAGCCTAATAAGGAATTCTTTTACGGAATTTAATTTTTCACTAATTGTTAGCTTTTTAGGCTATGTGCTCCACTGTGTGCGCCGGGCCGAAGTAAGAATCAGCGTCGTATGTGAGTATTGAGAGATATAGACAACGTCACACAAAAGGCAGTAGTAACGTCAAAGTATCCATAATGAACCTCGGCTATAGGCGTCGGATATCACAAAACTGTGGCGCAACTGTTGGGTTTCTTGTTTTTACAAGTTTTGTAGTGTGAACAAGTATCCTACACAGAATTCCATGATCCTTGTATAATATCGTAATTCTTAACTATCACTGCAGTAATTTTTATTTCTACCTCGTTTGAAATCAAACCGTTTCTCGTGTTGTCTTCTGTTTTGTATATTTATTTTCAATTACAGATTATCCATAAACAGAATCTGTTTGAAATTATATTCTGTGATGCCAGTTTAATCTTTCCATTTCACTATTTTAATTTTCATACGATCACATGCTTATTTATCACATTTTTGAAATGAGACACTTCCCATAACTGTACGACCAAAAGCAACGACGAAAAGAGTGTGGTATTTAACCTTCTTATAGGGCGAAACTCTAGTCAGTTTCATCAGATCCATTGTAGGCCCATAAGAACTATGTTAAACCTCAAACACATTTACGCCCTTATTTCTAACAGTAGAATTATGGGAGCTCTCCAATTTAAAAAAAATATAATTAGTTTATTTAGGTTACTCGATTTTTTTTTTCAGGAAAAATCTAAAACATTTTTGTTCTTTATCGCTTAAATACTCAAAAAGTACACATTTTACAAGAAAAGTGATAAGGCGTTTCGATGAGTATTAATCGTGTATTTGTAATTTAAACATCAACCTCTATAGTAATAATAGCGTAAAGGCGATTCAAGTTTATCTTTCTTTGTTCTTATGGGGAACACTCAAGTGGCATGTGTAGTTGTCGACCAGCAATTTAACATGTTTTTATATAAAACCTGAGTGTCGCACGGATGGGAAAGTGTCACAAGCAGCAGTTTCGACACAATTACTCATCAGCTGATGAGGGACTACTCTACTCCGTGTTCATTCATCCTTTCCACTGGATTGGGCGCCGCGCCGCCACCTCACCGATAGGGCCAAGTTGCAAAACGCGATGACGCAACACGTGCTCGTGTCGGCAGCCGTGTGCCGTGTGTGCTGTGCGTGCTGTGCCGTGACTCTCACTCAGTAACAATTTTAATTGTCTCTCCTCAGACATGAGATGCAAGAAACATTGACAAACACGAGTATCTATTATTTTTTAGTGATTTTCTGCGCACGTATTTAGGATGCATCGAGTCGGTCCTCGTTCCGAAACTCACACGCGATTGTTTCCTTTCTGTTTATTAAAAGTTACAGACATCTTATATTTTAATTCATTGAGTGTCTCCACCTATTACGCTTTTCTTTCGTATTAGACCAATTTTAATGATTAGTGTGTCCAGATAAACTTGATAGCATGCACGTTTGCCGAAAACTATTAATTTTTCTCTATAAACAGTTTATATTGAATTATAAATTTTAAAAATAACATTGTGTCTCAACAAGTGTACATCAGTTGGGAGAGTGCACTCACCATAGAGTAAAAAATATTGTATGCACTGCATGGATGCTTACAATGAAAATGAATAGAGTAAAGGATAAAAAAATAGTGTAAAGTTAAATGTCGAAGCAAAAAATTTTTGAATCTTGTACTCTCGCGTTGTGGTAGCGTTAACTCAACGGAAACGTGAGGTCCTTGTGTTCCCGTTGTGTTCCAATAGCAATTCAGCAATACTCGTACTATCAAACACTACTACTACTATTCTGCTGAAAGTTCGCTTAAATTGTTCGCTTCATTTTGATTTTGATTTCATTGATAACCATCCCTACGCATGGCGTTATTAATTAAGGCCATATCAATTAATTAATTGTGGTATTTATCTTTTTACAACGTTGACGATGGTCAAACTCTTAAGTGACGATGAAGGTTACAGTTGGCGAGTCTACAAACTGAGTTTACTCCAAAGATTGTTTAAAAAGTTATTAGGCTTTAAGCCGTTCTGACTCACTATATGATTAATTATATCTGAAATAATGTTTTGTTTTAAACTGTTAATTGCTCACTTAATGATGAAATAATGTTTATAATGCTTTTATGAGGATAATAAAATATCAAACTAGTAATAATACTCTGATAAATTTTAAATTAAGTGTATAATAAAACGAAATTGCCGCCCTAGAATGACGTGGAAATTTTAAAACACTTTCTGGGCGAAGACAAAAGGCCGTGACAGACATTATAAGTGTAATTCCAAGAAGTGTTTTATGCTAAAATGCACAACGGTCATTACTAATTTTACATTGCGTACTACATATTAACATTGCATGCTTCCATGTAGGTAATCTTTTTGGGTTTCTTATTTCAATTCTGATATTTTATTGTGTTGTGAGACTGTCAAAGTGTTTCTGACGCTAAGTGAATATAAACATATGTAAAACAAAGACACTTTGCAGGCGTTTTAGCCTGGTAGTTTTTATTACTTTATTTCGGCAAGCTCATAAGATATAACAAAGTATAGTCCTTTTCATTTAGAGCTAACATTATAAAGATTCCTGCAGCGGACATTACCCTGATATTCTGTCTTGCAGTTAATAGTCAGATATAATTTATTACTTACATTATCGAATATATTGGTTAGGTCGTAAGATTTAAAGGAGTGACGTTTAAATACACTTTAATTTATAATTTTCTACTTATTGTTTACAAAGTCAAAAATCAAATCATTGATTGCTCGTAGACAAAACATTGTATAGAACATAGTCATACAATAAAGAAAGACGTACAAAATAATTCATCGTAACGTTAGAATTGAAAACAGACTATTATAGTCTATGAAAGAGTTAAGGAGTATAATAAAGCCAAGCTAAGACAAGTCTCCCAAATACTCTTCTATTGAGTAACGGCAAAAACAATTTTGTTTGAAATTTTGTTTTGATTTGTTTTGAATGAAGTTGCACTTTCGCAGTCTCTTATTGTTTCAGGAAGTTGAGCAATTTTGGGTCCAAGGTATTGAATTCAGGTTTTAAATATGCTAGTCCGGAACACAGGAATGACAAGATTAATCTTGTGCCTAGTGTCTGCGCAACGTACTCTACACCAGATATATTTCTAACACAAGTAATAGAAAAAAGTGCGATCAGTGAAGGTTTTACTGGGCTGATGATTTCAAAGACGTTTCTGACCCAGGTTAAGGTAGTTTTTAATGATATTGAGGTTCAAGCAGCTTGACGGCACCTCGCACAGCGGTAGAGGTATTAGGTATCTTATTGACAGTAAAAATTTAACTAAGAAGCCTGCTCTACTAACGGTCATATTGATTTTAACCGCATAAGAACAATGTAATTTGCATTTTACGACATTGTGGAGATATTTCATTTTCAAGATATAATCAATAAGTATCCATAGTCGGATTAAATTTTTTGTGTGTTTTCTTTGTCATTTAGAAAATACAACTCAAACACTATTGTACTTCAAAAGCTTAAATTTTCAAAAAAAGTATAGACTTTGCGAAAAAATCTACAATCTTATTCGTTATATCTTTAAAGTCAAACATTTACCAAAACTAACCTAAAGAAATACCTAAAAAAGGTAAATTTACCTGAAGAAGAGATCAGATTGCAGATCTCGAAACGTAGTGTTACTGATTTTTTTCACTTATCGATGGCAAAAGTCTGGAAAAATCCTGTTTTCTTCACAATCCTTCCATCGTCAAAAATAAACTTCAAACAAAGTACCGTATAACTATGTGATCAAAGAATAAGTCCGTAGAGCTCCACTAGGTAAAACCTAGTTCATTTACCCGGAAAGTGAGAGATCCGGGTTCGAGTCCCGGCGGAGCAAGTAATTTTTGCGATTCAATGTTTATTGAAATTATCATATATATATAACGTTATAAAAAAAAATATATATATATATATATATAGATATATATATATCAGAATATAGCAATTATATGATCAAAAAAATGAAAAATAAATAATAGTTTAAAAAAACTAAAAAAAAACCCCGCTTTTATAGCTAACCAAAACTAAAAAATTGAAAATACTTTTTAATTACAAAGAGTTTATATTATGGTAGTAGAAAGCAAAACAATCATTAACTGAAAGTCAATCACCTCAAAATAAAATTATAATAAAATTTAAGTTATTAACAGAATAAATTAATTCAGAGTAAAAAGCGTGAGGTGCTTGATATATTAAATATTACAATCATTCTATCGGTAATTATCTTTGAGAGGAGACTTGTGAAATCTAGTAAAATGCACCCCACGGACACTATTTTACAAACAGTATTAGGGCATTAGTAGTATTTTTTATTGGTCAGTACCGTCCAGTTTCTTCATCCGTCATTAAGAAGTCACTGCTGTAAATTTAATGCTCTGTGCAGTAGCCTAGTCAGTTTATTAAATGAGGATGCAACGGCACTAAAGTTAATGAGTTTATATTCCTGCAGAACCAGAATCCGATGTGTCCTCGACTCCTGCTCCTGCACGCTGCGGTCGCGCGTGTTGTTTGTTTAGCCTATACCATCGCCACAACTCGGCGCTGCAGATGCACTCATTCAGTCAATACGATAAACATGTCGAAACAAACCGATGAGAGGATGATGAGAGCAATTATTTTTCCTTCCCCAGTTCAAGGACCCGTCAACCTTTAGTTGGCGGGCAGCGAGCAGCGTATTGCCGCGGTCATGTCCCACCACGCCGTGCCGCACAGCCTTCATCCATCATCGCCTCATCAGCTCGTCTTTCAGCAACCAGTATTCGTAGTTTTCTCTATCGATTGACTGTGTTGCGGATTTAAATCGTTTATGAATTATATTATTTGGTTTCATGGGTTTGTTTAACTTTCCTTGAAGTCAATTTTTTATATGTTTGTTTCGTCAGTATATTCATAAATTTATGTTTCTATCACATTTGTATTACACAACTAAATGAATCTTCTAGGTGGCTACGATTTTAAATTATTTTAACGCTAAGAAAATATACTAAAGTGTCATTTAATTTGTTCATAATCTTGAAATAAACATACATGCATTGTATAATTAATTGTGTTTTTTAACAAAACTTTTATCTTTCCTCAAACTGATAAGTTCCAACGTTAATGGGACACTATGTTGTAACATTCTTATCAATTTGCTGTATGAACACTCTTAATGTTAAACTGTTTAACTTAGGCTAACTAGATATTTGAATAAATTGTGGATAATCGTTTCTTATAATTCCCTACTACACGAAACATTAATTTCTTGCTAACTTGTTGTTACCATACCCATAATACATGTGCTACTAGTTAATTTACTATGATATATTAACCCTTTGAGTGCCACAGCGTCGCTAATTTTGACGCTACGAAAAGTGCATAAAGTGCCAGCGTCGCCAATTTTGACGTTTCGTATTTCGATAGTATTTTATATAGTACAAGATTATTTGGGCCAAATAATCAGACGGCTGTATTCAATAGGTTCCAAACTATCAATAAATACGAGTTTTATGTTGTTTCTCTACTATTTTATCTGTGAAACTTATGTTGTTTGGGTACTTATCAAGAAGCCACTATTTTTGGACGAGTTTTCCTTATCGGGGACAAAATAAATTACATTGTTAAAAACAACTGACTTTATTTAACCTATTTTGGAATGTACAAGTTATTACGACAATCAATTAAATCAAAAACTATAAGAACAACGTTTCATTATTCGGAAATGTCAGGTCATTCGTGTGTCTATTTGGAGACGATTTGGAGATAAGAAGTATGACTCATCGAGTATTTTTCTATTCATTATGGAAGAAGGAACGTATAATGAAGTTTATTTTGATCTCTGATAAGGAAAACTCGTCCAAAAATAGTGGGCTGTGATAAGTACCTGTACGATGATTCTGTCTTACAGTCACGCGACGTAGCGGACGAGTACCGTGTTGCGTAACGGCCTTTCTTGTTGTTTATGTGCCGATAACCAAGCATTTGAGTTAATACAAAATAAAATAGTAACTTATATAGTATTTTACTGTATTTCTTTACAAAAGTAATGTATGATTTGAGTTGTGTTCAAGCGAAAAACGTGAATTTTCAGTGTAAATATTATTAGGGTTATTATTTAGTAAATGTAAACTTTTATGTAAATATGTTAGCAAGTATTAGTTTCTAAATTTACTAATCATAATTATTTGTGTTGTATTAATGTTTTATTAGATTTATTGGGAAAACTACATCATTACTAAGTAATTTCTAAACTCTGACAAATGAAGTACAGTTTATAAAATGTCGGTACCGGGCAGCATTTTGTTAATACATATAATGCCATGTTTTTTAAAATTCTATAATAAGATATTACACATGGGTTTTATTTATAATCATATGGCCTTTATCATGGTATAAAGAAAAAAAATCTTAAAAATACCGTATACACACAAATTAGGTCGAAACTTAACTTTTTATACAAAAGTAAAAAACTTTTTTTATAAATACTGAAATTTTTTTTATTTTTTTAAATCAAATTTTATTTGTAACGATATGTATCATATTCTGCATTTAATAAGAAAAAAAAACAACAACAAAATGATGGAAATCTGTTTGGTAGTTATTTTACAACAGCTTTTTTCCCAAAAGCTTACAAATATGCGAAAAACAGCGTGGCACTTGTCCATGAACTTGAACTCTAAACGTCTTGTTTACTTGCCAAAAATACAATCTTCTTTTAATTTAAAATATATTTTTCAAATCGAATTTAATGCAAAAATCTTCAACTACTTGTATTAATACAGATTTATAATACTGTCAGCAATAACAGCAAATAAATGGTTTGATTAATATAAAATCTATATTATACTGCAAATAAAATTATTGGCCTTGATATTACGTATTACATTTATAATTTTATACTAAGCTGTATTTCTACTTCCAAAACTCCTGTAATGTGCTTAATATTGAAATACAGTGTGTAATGGATAATAAACTTAATTTAATCAAAGCCATTAACCATTTCTAGAAGTTTTTTGGACACTGCCCACACATGCAGGCAGCATTTTTGAAGTATAATATTAAAATAAAGACGAGAGCAATCTACCTTTCTTCCACTGACCCGAGAAAAGTACGTGATGTCTGTTTGGACTATTCTAGATACGCCACATCTACAAATTTTAAAACTGTAACCAGTGTATTCAAACTGAACACCCTTACATCGTTTGTAAATATTAGACAATTGGTATGTGCTGTCAATGTACCTATTTAGTAGGAACAATTGTCATAGTGAATATGGCCTGTCAAGCAACAACGAGAGTGGCATTAAATAAAAGATCCAAAATCGAATTGTCCTATCTCAATGGCTGGTTCTTATTAAACTATTATTTACATTTCTGACGTTAGTTTTGTGTTCGAAGCTAAATAAACAATTATCTGTGAAAAATTTTATCTTTTAATATTTTAAACCATGTTTATATTGCAATGAAGGAGGAGGAGCTCTTCTTATTGGAAATATCAATTTTCTATTATTTTACAAAAGAAAACTCACAATTCTCCAATAATTTTTGTATTTTACCGCGATGTTTATATTATCTCATTTCGACCTCAGCCAAAACCAATGTGGTTGACGATCCAATTTGTTCTTAGGAGAAATATTTATCAATTTCTGAACTGTTACAATTTTGTCTATCTGAGATATAAGTGGTGTTTGATAGAATTCGCTCTTGTTCTCGGTTTTTCAAAAATGTATAGAATGTTCTCAGCCGTAATTGTAATGTACTGAGGGGAAAGTCACAAGGCAGCTGTTGAAATGTTAGGGAATTGACGGATTATGGAACGATTGCCCTGAGTCGTGTAGTCGAGACAATCTGTGAATCAGGTCAGAATCAGCGGCCGGTCTAATGCTGATAGCAGCTCTTCCTTATCTAGTGACAGCAGCATCACTTGCCTCACTCGGCCTTGAGGACACGTAATGGTACATCCCACACGAACATGAGGTCAATATGGGTGGCCTATAGCGCTACGATCTTCTTTTACATGCTATAACATTCGACTGGAAGCTTGATATAAATAATCGCATTAGGCTAATTGTTAAGACATATAATATATTTATATGGCTAAATATTTTTACCAACCTTTATATAATCTAAAGAGGATCTTTTCTGAGCATGAGGACAGCTCTGCTTGCTCTAATCTGACAAGGTAAGTGTCGTGTTAGCCACAATAGACCTGTTTCCAGTGAAATCAAGTCAATATTTGCTGCGTAGGCAGCCCCCGTCACGAACTACAAACTCGACATACATGCATAGGGGTTATACAGGCCAATCTGTGTAGGCCCACAACTCCCCACGCCATATGTGCTTGTCTACACCTGACTCATCTACCGGTAGTGTCTGGGCACGGAGTTCTTGATACGTCCATCTTCTGCAGGTGTCATGGGATGTTCGGCCAATTCTACCCGTGTATGGAAAAGCCAAGCGAAGTCAAATAGGCCAATATTATTGGTAACAAAACTTTCATATCTATTTTTTCCTTACTATTTTTTCCTTACATAGAGAAATACTTTTCTCTATGCCTCCAGTCTGCATCATCTTTAAGGCGGCTCAATCGGCTTTTTATATACCATTTCTGAAGACAAATCCACAGTGGCGTATGTATAAAATGATTTCGGAGGTAGCTTACGGGGGTTTAGGAGGTATAAAATAACCTCCATAAACAGGGGCTCAGGAATGTCTCCCCCGGAAATTGTTGAGCTTCAAGACCTTATAAATGTGATCTAGCTAAAGTCTACCGGGTGCAATTTTAATGTTTGTTTTTCCAAACTTCAAGAAACTTATAATTATCTTATAAATTTATAAGTGTCCATTCTTATATATTTTCCCTTGAGACAATTCACAAAGACAATTTAGTTTATTATTCCATGAGGAGTGGTAGGATTTTCAACAAAATGTTTGACATCTTATAATCAGGGCCAGGGCTAATCGGTTGAAGACGAGGATATGAAACTTTTACATTATATACATGACTTGAGGGAGTGACATGTTTTTATTTGTAAAAATAGTATTTTTTCTTTAAGAAGAAAACTGTTAGAAAAATATTACTTTTGTTAATTATATTTCATTAACAAAATATAATGTTCTCTTAAATTAATAAAAACATGTAACTTTCTGGACTGATATTTGTTACAACTCATGTACATACTGTAAACATTTCATACGTTATCCAATATCTTTGGACCTGATTAAAATATTGTTTAAATTTTGAATTTCCTAGTAAAGTGGTCAATAACAGTTCCGAGAAGTTATCTGAAAGAATTTGTGAATTTAAAATAAGGAAATATTTTCCTAACCAAAAACTGATTTTTTTTGTGCTCAGTAGTTGGCACACATGATCATGCTGCTCGGGGATGTATGGTGACTGAACCTTGACAGGTAATCCCAGGTCCTATCGTGCCCAGTCGTGTTGCAACTGTCCTAGACTCCAGCGTGTGTTTACACTAATCACTGGGACACTTTCTGTTTTATTTTTGGAACCTCGATATTATAGTTCTGTCAGGAGCCACTTTGCTTTCATCATTAATCTCGTGATATTCTACTTTGACGTGATCTCTATAATCCCTGTATAGACGACAAAATTTTAGTTGTGACTTTGTTGTAGTCTTTGTTTGAATAAAAAAATAGTTTCAATCGCCAAAATGCCTCACAAAGATGTAACTATGAAGCTGATGTGATAAAATCCGAAATTGCTACTGCTATATAATTGTATTAAATTAGAGAAAATATATTGACTGCTAATAAAGTGTATTATGTTACAATATGAATAAATTCTGTTAAAAAATATTGTGTATGAAAACGAAAATTTGTTTTAAACACGTTTGAATTGACCAATGAAGTTTAAGGAAAATGTGAATTTTAGACTGTGATGTATTATTGATGAGATTAAGTCATTCTTATAGCTGTTTAATATAAAATAGTTATGATGATACAATAACAGTATGATAAATGTTAATAACTAACAGTGTCTCATATCCATAACATTAACTACACAGTAGCGTATAAATTGTTAAATATGATCGTAAAGTCTGAACAATAATATTTAGTCGTATTAGACTAAACATATTTGATATTATGAGTTTAGTCGTAGCAACTAATTAAAACTTATAATTTAATATAATATTTCAGTTTTATACTTTTAACACTTGAAATTTTAAAATAATTTGGAAAGTCAAGGCTCAGTTCATGTAGTCATAATTTTGTTCACAAGTTTTTATTTCATCTCATACGTTTAAAATATTGGTAAATTTGATTTTATTGTCTGTTCTCAAAATTGTAAAGAATTTGTATTCTACAAAACATTGTCTATATTTATTAAATTCTTTAGAATATCTTGTAGAAATGGGACATTCGACTTTTACATTTCTAATGAAGTATATGAGTACGTATAAGCCTATTGCTTTTTTCAACAACAAAACATTATTTTAGGTATTAAAGAATCACAATCGAGGAAATATAATAAGATACTCGAGGAAAGTGTTTGACGCCGTAGTTCCTCATTTATCTATCCATGTTTGTTAAGAGAGTATTGTAATAGTTCTTGTTAACAACGCAGGGTCTTAACGTGAGTTTTTTTTAATGAAACCTGTATGGGATAAACCACTTATAGGCAGATTGTTAAACCTCATTATAATAAAAGGTCTGACAAATCCTTAGACATAATCAATTAATTATAATTATTAACTAATAAATTAATTAATAACCTAGTGCCCACGGTGAGGTATGTGTAGACTTGGAAGCACTTATGAAGTGGCCTGAGTGTTATTGGCTAGTCGATAAGACCCACACTCTAATGATACGCCCTCCACCAACCAGACGTCTATCTGAGATGAGAACTCCGCAACTAAAGCAAATATCCATATACCGGGTGTCCGGCAGTAGAGTTACACCACCAGTGTCCACCGAGTGTATTCCTCATCTTTCATTATATACACTTGACGTTGACGCAGGTGATTTGGGGTCAGCTTCCCGACCAGATGTTAACAGTGACAGCTGGGGTGACGTCACACAGTCCACTGTTGTCATCACCGGGCCGCCCAAATCACCGGTCTGGAGACATTAGTTAAACGATCCGAGATCATGGGCTTCTCCCTGCTGATGTAGGTAAATATGGCAAGCACTGTTGTAACTCGCATTATATAACATTATAGGGGTGTACTCCGTCTTCGTGTAATGGCCTCATCTGGGTGAGCACGTTACATTCAACCTGTGACTTTATACTATTGTTCTATACCGCTCATATAGTCAAGTGGAAAGAACTATATTGTAGTAGCTAGTAAATGGTAAAAAACATGTATCTCTTTAATATTATAAGCGTTCATAGAAGCGAACAAAAAAGTGTATAATGTTATGCAATTCACTAATAGTCCTATACTTAGTCACATAGTTAGTTGTTTGTTCCATTGACGAAACTAAGAAGTCAAGAAATCCCTTCTATTTGTTTGTTACCTGTTGTTACTCATAACTAACCACACTTACTGAGCATATCTACATTGATTGAGGTATTAGTATACCTTTTCCTGCTCCTTTACCTCCTGAATTTGATGTTCACAGTTGAACCAAGCGAACTCATTGGAATTATGTGTGGTCGAACTACTATTTGACGTTTTTGCGTTGTGTGTGATCAAACTAGTAATAAGTTACATTTCTACAATCATTTACTAAATATGCTTTGTAACCGGTTACAATAATTGGCGTACTTAAGTCATACATTTAAGTTTTAATGTAAGAATTAATCATAATTTAAACTCATTAGCAGTATATACTATTTTACTAGTAATGGTTATATTTGTTCAACTCATTGAATCTCAGACAGTCTTATTGGAGTAAGTATTGCGCCATAAGCACAGTGATGCAACTTGAGTGTGGCGGAATTTACCTATGGCCTTACTTCAATATAAGGATCAAATCTCAGTCAGGAACCATTAAGCTCTCAAAGTCAGCCTTAATTTCTCAGTTTAATTATAAAAAATTAAGTATCTTGCTACGTATACGTATATACTATTTTACTAGTAATGGTTATATTTGTTCAACTCATTGAATCTCAGACAGTCTTATTGGAGTAAGTATTGCGCCATAAGCACAGTGATGTAACTTACGTGTGGCGGAATTTACCTTTGGCCTTACTTCAATATCAGGATCAAATCTCAGTCAGGAACCATTAAGCTCTCAAAGTCAGCCTTAATTTCTCAGTTTAATTCTAAAAAATGTAGTATCTTGCTACATATACGAACAAAATTAATAATTGTTTACTTAAAATATAACACCTATCAGTAATAATTATAATAAATTGGTTCTCTGCTCTAAAAGTATTAGAAAAATCAAAAATAAATTACAACTTAACAGTGTACAGATTTAAACCTTTTTGCTATTTCTAAGCCACCTAGCTGTAATTTTTTGTGGACATAAATTGGTTCGTTCATTTTTTATATTTTTAATGAACTATTAACTGTAAAAATATTTACTATAAAAGATTATATAATACGCTGGAACTGAAGTGACACAAAGTGTTATATAATAAATAATTTTAATATGAAATAAAAAGAAAACCGACAACACATAATTATTTATTCTTACAGCGTCTGCCAATAACCTCAATCCTGGATAGGCTAAACTGTTATAATTTATTAAAAAGTGGGATTTCTTTTAAATACGATAAACACATTAAAGGCCGCATAATTATTGTTGAATTTAAATTATAAAATATTTCTGATTATGTAACCCGTTAAATGAACACATTCACACGTGAAAGGTAAAGTATTGCTTCATAAATTTCTTCACGGAACATCAATTTACAAGTCTAGTAAGTTTTAATTAATGGTGGCTATAATGAAAATAAATTGAGTTTAAACTATAAAAACAATGTTAAACTTCAAGCCAGTTATAGGCCCTTGTTTTGAAGTAGAGTTATAAAAGATGTTTTATTATAAATATTTCACTAATACATATATAACAACTTTTTAGTTTTTAATATAAGTTTATTCTTGAATATTCAAAGAATTGAGTATATTCGTATATTAATGACGTTTAACATAATCTTATTACAATATATTGTCCGTAAATATTATGAATATTAGTGGTAATAAGGTGAACGATGACGCTGACATGTGACCATGAAGGTAGACACCCCGCCTGGAGGCGGGACAAGGGAGTGTCAAGTAGCTGAGGTCAGATGTGTCAGGGCTCTCAGGGTTGCGTGACACTCCTGGCGTGACCTTCCCGTCTCCTGGTGGTAATACAATTAGTATTAAGGACTCCTTGAGTTGTATTGATATTCATCCTTGATTTTATGAAGCGTGTAGTCACGTGGGGTGTACACACTGGAACAGGTGATTCCTACAGTGATAATTGTCTTAATATTTACATTAAGCAGAACTCTCGTGTATCAAGAAAACTTAAGGTGCCTAAACTATTTCAAATAATACATCATGAGTACTTATCCTTTGTAAATCACCTACAGTAATGACCATAACTTGAGATAAAGCCATGTCTCATATTCCACGAAGTGTTGACTTCCCACTGCTTGATCATTCATTCCTCCACTAATCATCACTCCTACTCCTTAATAAAGTTACAAAAAACTGCAACTATCTGATATTTAAGAAAACTATTATAGGCCTTCGACTTCACAGAATAATGTAAGTGACTCGCTCACCGGGACAATGTTTCGTTATTGTTAACCCCGGCATCCGTATCATCTTCAAATATAATCCCCAAAGAAGATATGAATATGAGGTTCCTAGACCACGTTTGAGTACAACATAAAAGCAATGTAAAGTCCTGTCCAAAGTACCTTAAATCTTCAGATGTAAACAATTAATGTTACACTCTTTTTCCGTGTGTTTCTAAGCATTTTTACTGGAAAGTCGAATTATTATTGATAAATCTAAAAATCTAAGGAAACCGTTGGAAAATTAATTAACAACCTGCATCAATTGATCAATGCACAATCTGCTTGGAATCAATGTTAAAATCTGTTTCAAATCAATGAAAAATCCATTGGGATTGTGAACAAACTGTAATCAATATCAAATATATTACAAGATTTTCGAATCTGTCTGGGATCATTGTTAGATGGATTGGTTTGTGAACAATATGCTTGGAATCAATGTCAAATCTATTACAATGTTATCAAATCTGCTTGGAATTAACGTCAAATCTATGAAAATTTTTTTAAACAACTGAAAAATCTGTTAAAATCTATAAAAATTCAGTTAAAAATGGTAGATTATTTAAACAAAATCTAATTAAAAATCTAAATTATTATAAAAGACCAACTCAATTTTAACACATTATTCCTAAGATAAACAGAGAGACAATACAATTTCTAATAAAAAACATCATTGTAACACACTTTTAAACATAAATATTACATACTGTTATATAAACTGAAGCAATTTTTCAGAGTATTTTAGTGCTATATGTTGGCAAGTCTGCTCAAGAAGCAGCGGTAATTACCACGTAAATGACCACGTCTTACTTCTTTACAAGCCAAGCCCTTGCAACAAATAGTTGTTACTTGAAGATGTGTTATTAGACAATCTTTTGACAAAATGTTTAGAAAGGTTAGGTTGTGTTTTGAAGTGCTTTAAAGTGTATTGGAACATTTTAATGTTAGTTTTTAGTAAAAATTTAATTTAAAAAGTATCAAGTTCTTTGACTTCGCAGTAGAAAGTAAGTGGCACACTCATTGGTACTAGACTTCGTCATCGCGTATTCTTAAAAAGAAAAACCAGAAATAGGCGACGAAAGGAATAATTATTGGAAAAAGACTTATTTTTCATAATAATTGCTCTAATACCAACGTGGAATAGATGAATGATCTATTTGTACCCGCGCAAGTTTAGTTAGTCCAACTATTGAAGCTGATTTTTTCATTTTCGAAAAGTGCTCCTCAACACACATTCAATAAAATACAACAGCCCAGTCAGCGCACCTTTTCGGGACAGAATTTTGCATTACTTTAAAACAGTGATCATAAACTACTTTTGTAATATGTGCCACCAAACTAGATGACTCATATGAAGCATTATCTTTTTTCTGTATGTTTGGTTTTCAAGACCCCTGTCTACATTTACATTGATCTAAACTTGTCGGTCAGAGACCATCATTTTTACAGTTGAGTTTACAAGAAATGGCCAACGCATTGCTCTGTTATTTAAATTAATTATCGATAGATTACTTGAACCATATCAAGTACCTAATTTCTCATTTCAACGCTCTGCAGCAGGTGTGATTGATTTCATCATGCTTCAACTCCCAGAAAAAGCACATAGAGTTTTTCAAATTCTCATATTATTGTTAGAGATACTCTCACTGAATTCAAATCATCTCGCTTGTTCACCGACTTCTTGTCTTTGAGCTAGCATTCCAATATGCTTCAAAACGAGTGATAATCAATGTATAACAGAATATGTTCATGATGCTGTTTAAATTTGTGCCGATAATAGAACGTAATTTGCAAATGCAATTTTATATTGGGAACTAGGCGCATAAATACTTGAATATTTGTATCTGTTAAGTAATTTATTTTATATTAACATATTGATATTTACCTCATATTGATAATTCCTTTTGATCTAATAGAGCACTCAAGAAATAAACCCTTTTTACAGAAGTATATCCATGAACGAGTAGGTCTCGCATTTTATTTCTAAAGTGATGTTATAGTAATTATATCGTCTTCGATAAAATTAAAATACTTGTAAATTTATCTACTATTATTATTCAAGGACCATAAAAGAAACCTTAGAAATTAATCAAAAAAGAAAACAACTTCAACAAAGAAGAAAGCGCGAAGCTTTGCAGCCTGTGGGTAAGCTTCACTGGTGGTCATACTGTTCGTTGGTTGGTTAAGCTTCAGCCTATCGCGACACAGCTTCGACCCGTTCATCAACTGTCTTGTATTGGTAGATATGTATTCTTGGCAGTTTCGGTTTAAAATCTTTTGACTGAGGATAACTCCATAGCGATGCCGAAATATTACAAGAATAGAATTGTGTAAACAATGTTTTGACGCGGTATAACCGGAAAACGTAGATGTTAGTTAAGACATCTGCTGCATAAGTCGGAGAACTAAGATTACTTCGTCTATATTTGAACTATAAGGCAAGAGCGGAACCGCAGTAGAGTAGTCTCTGGGTATGGCTCACCACAGCCTATACCGCACGTATCCATTGTGAGAATCGCTTTCCTCGTCACGAGACCAGTTTATGAATGGGAGTAGTGTCACCTTCCTTCATTCATCACCATCCGCCGTTTATATAATAAATACCGCTTCTCGCTGAACTGAAGTTAATTTAACTCTAATTAGTCTAGGTTTAACATTGCACGTATAACCAGACTGGTGTTGATATTTAACATTGAATACTATAACCAGAGTAGTGTTGATATATAACATAGCATGCTATAACCAGAGTAGTGTTGATATATAACATAGCATGCTATAACCAGAGTAGTGTTGATATATAACATAGCATGCTATAACCAGAGTAGTGTTGATATATAACATAGCATGCTATAACCAGAGTAGTGTTGATATATAACATAGCATGCTATAACCAGAGTAGTGTTGATATATAACATAGCATGCTATAACCAGAGTAGTGTTGATATATAACATAGCATGCTATAACCAGAGTAGTGTTGATATATAACATAGCATGCTATAACCAGAGTAGTGTTGATATATATAACATAGCATGCTATAACCAGAGTAGTGTTGATATATAACATAGCATGCTATAACCAGAGTAGTGTTGATATATAACATAGCATGCTATAACCAGAGTAGTGTTGATATATAACATAGCATGCTATAACCAGAGTAGTGTTGATAACATAGCATTTGCTATAACCAGTAGCTACATAAGCTGCTATCAGAGTAGTGTTACTCACCTCATAACATAATGTAACATATATGATATATAACATAGCATGCTATAACCAGAGTAGTGTTGATATATAACATAGCATGCTATAACCAGAGTAGTGTTGATATATAACATAGCATGCTATAACCAGAGTTTTGTTGATATTTAATTCCACTAGTGTTATATTGTCACCGTTCACATCCTTTAACCACGCTCCCTTGTAACGATCTGTAGATGAGGCTGGTCAAATTGTGATTTTTGAACAAAAAATATTCCTGCTTTCACTCGTTCCTTGTCTATTTATCACTTAGAGCGATTGTTCAAAATGTATTATAAGTTAATTCCTCTTATTATTTATTTATATGTATATGTAAGTTTCTATACAGTCTTGCTAGGACCTTTGAAGAAAGTGTTGGACAAAAATAAACTTCAACATACATCTTTTTTAGTCGATATGTGTAAAGTTATCATGTCCATACACCAGCAACATAAATTCTAGATATATGATATAGTTCCAATTTATTGTGTATTTTAATATATAATACCTATATTTAAGTGTATTTAGGTCACAACTTTTGTAAAAACTAGACAATAAACAGACGTTTAACACAGAATATGAAATTTGTAGTGTTACTTTCCATTTTGGAGTATATTCCTGGAGTCCACGTAGGCTATACTCGTTAACTTTCTTAATAAGCCAAATCATTAAATACAATTTTTACAATCTTTTATATTGTAGGCTAATTATTAAACAGCCAAATATTGTTATGATCACGTTTTTATTATGTTTAAATTCGGTTTTGATATTTTTTTATTTTGATTGAAATAGTAAAACTTTAAGTGTACTAAACGAAAGAAATATTCTATCTTCAAACTCCAACCACTTAGGCCTATTGTCATCTATTTTAGACCAATCCGAGAGGTTCATAAAATATACATTAGTATTTTGGTTTTTTAAGAATACATTTGAAAACAAACAATTCAAAATCAAACGTGATGAATTTCTGCCTTAGGCAACTGGATCAAGGGTATCTACCCGCGGTGATGGTGGATGATGTTCTCTTGGAAGAAGCTGAATCCATCAAGTTCCTTGATATATGCCTTGATCGAGGGTTGACATTGAAATGAAATGAAAAATTCTTTATTTTTACATGCAAAGTTAGGGCCGCATGGCCCTTTCTTACACTTAACCTGTAAGACATTGGACTATCATATCGAAAGCGTCTGCTCAAAGGTTGCTTCCAGGATTTATGTCCTGCGCAAACTTTCAAAATTTTGTTCTATGGATGTCTTGCAAACGGCCTATTATCATTTGATACATCCATACCTATCTCACGGTTTGACATTATGGGGCAGATTTTCTAAATACTAATTTGAAAGAGTATTTAGAGCACAAAATAAAGCTGTCAGAATTCTTTTAAAATTGAATTCCAGACAGTCATGCAAAGATGCCTCCAGGGAACATGATGTCTTAACTTTACCTTGTCTCTATATTCTAGAGGTCGCTTTGTATTGCTGATTCAAATGCGAATTAGTCCAGGGCAGAGACGTCCACCATTACGACACAAGAAGCAGGGACAACTTCAGAAATGAACAACATAGAACGTCAGCGTTTAACACCTGCCATCGCAAATTGGCGTGAAACTAGTTAATAAGCTCCCTGAGAATATTAAACATCTAAATATATCTAAACAATCCCAAATAGTTCAAATCTCGATTAAAACACCTCCTGGTGTCAAAGGCGTTTCACTCCGTTGATGAGTTCATGATGGGCCGTTGGGAAGAAAATATTTGAATATTATAATTGATAGAGAAAGTGAAAACCCAGTTCTGATGTCGAAAGCTATGTCCAAAGCTTTATTGTTTTCGCTGTAATTATCATATTAGTTTTACTCACAGTAGTATTGGCGCATGCTATGCAATTGTATGATTGTTTATGCAATTAAGGATATTATTATTATTCCTGGGGATAGGGGAGTGTTGTACCTAGAGTATGGTGTAGCTTGGGCCAGGGGTCGTGTCTGGATTGTGCTGCTTCCTAAGGGCATAGAGGTCAACTCTGACAACCATTTTTATCCACTCAATTGGTCAGTGGGGTTATACAGGCATGCATTGTTATTTATAGTGGTCATATTAAATCATTGTTTTCGTGAGTTGAAAGTAATTTATGTAGCTAACAGTTGTGTTAGAGAGTCAGTGGGATACAGTGAATGCCAGGGCATATTCTCCTAACACATTTTGATTGCATTCTCAGTGGTGAGTAAAATTCATAATATGTATTGTAAATAGGTAAGTACTTTTGTCTGGGCATCCATGTTTGTTGAAAGCAACACCCGCATGTACCTTGAGGCCAACCATCACCTCAAGATACCTTGAGCCACTGGATCGTGGTACAAGACGTTGCAATATACATATTTTTTATGCCAGTCATTCAGGCCGTCTACAACAATGCCTAGAAGCAAGACACGGGCCAAGAGGAAGCCTGTAGATGAAGAGTTTTAAGACAGTCTCTCGAGGCCATAAATACAGATGACGCAGAAAAAATTACATTCCGCGAAGCGGCAAAAGTATTTAACATTAGTGGATCAACACTAACTAAACATTTGGAGAAGTTTAAAAGTCCAGCCAACGATTACCGGTCTATACCTAATTATGTAGTCAAGCAAGTATTGTTCTAATGAAGAGGAGTTACGTTTTGTTAACTATATTAGAAATTGACTGTCTAAAAAGGGAGTTAGGAAATTACCTTTTAAATTTACTAAAGCCAACAACAAACTGTTTCTAGGAAGGTTTCTTAAAAGACATACGAGACAATTGTCAATCCGCAAGCAGAGGTTACAAGCTTAAGCCGCATGACTACTTTCAACAGGACAAATGTTGAATTACGTTTTCAACAATATCAAAGAGTTACAAACAAATATGGTTCTACGAGTATTTCACCCAGTACAAATGGGATCTGAATAAAACGAGTACACGCACAGTACAAGGACAATCCTGTACTGTATTTAGTGTTACGTAAGCCGAACGAGGATCCCTAGTGACAATGATTGCTGCTGTGAATGTGGTTGACAATTCGTTACCTTCGATGCTAATATGGTATACGTTTGCTTTTTAAAGGCAGGATGCAGTATGTTGGACCAGCACGATGTATTAGAACAGCAAACTCATCGGGCTGCTCCAATGAAGAGGTATTTATGCTCTACCTCAAAATCTTCAGCTCCCGAACCTTCTACTTTTTCAGCTTTTGCATCATGTTCTTCAGAAACTATAGTATGTCCTACATCATCTAAGTGATTAATTTTATTATATTCTTTTATTTTTATACTTTTTTATACTTAGCCCCAAGGTACGTCACGCTTGTCCCAAGGTACTCAAGCATTGAGTACCATCAGTCATTACGTAAAATATTTGAGTCGAATTTTCAAAGCATGTTCCTAGTTAGTTATAATAAAAATAGTCATTTAAGCAAAATACATTGGACTACAGCTGGAATGAGTTCAAGTAAACAAATATTAATTCCAAAATGAGGTAAAAAAAACAAAAAAGCACAATGTGGTCCAAGGTACATCTTTCCCTTCATTAGCCCAAGAAATAGAGTTATGTTTAATAACAGAAGATAGCAGCCTTTTCTATCATAGAAGCTGAGATTACGTATAAAGAGATAATGATTGACTATAAACATTGTTAAAAACTTGGTACGAAGATAACTTGGTTCATGTTTAAGTAGCTAAAATGCATCTACTGTCTTGAATTTGGATGATAAAAATTGGTCATAAATTGCAAGGAAAACTATCAATATGAACACAAATTTCTGAAACTGCATGAAATTTATTACATAAAACATTAGGAATTTCCATACATTTCTCATTTTAGCACCGAAAACTAGGGTCCAAAATTATACGTATATTACGACATGTTCCTGAAAGAAACAAAAATCATCCTGTACTTGTCCCGCACACCAACTCCTCTGCGTGGATACAACATCATCGAATCGGAAGGCACTAAATCCGTACACTGGCGTCTTACCTCGGTGGATATTTGATTTCATTGCCATACATTACCACCGAATCAAGATTCTCAAAATTTTAGCTTAAAATAGACAATTTATTTACGGTCTGTCTTTTGCCTTATATTTAATGCAAAATTGAATATAAACATTCTATGTAATATTCGTATTTAATATAATAGCATTTCTTTCATAAAATAATGTTTAGTTTATTACACATAAACTTACGTGTACAAGTTCTAGATAAACTAAATATAGTGCACAGTATATATATATAACTATATATATATATATATATATATATTTATTTATTTATTTATTCAGCCAGTCGATCAAGTGATTGTTTAATAATTATTCATCTGAGCAAAATAAGAATCTTAAGAATTTAAAAAAAAGATGTTTATTATTTTAAAGTTACCAAAAACGTGTTGTTACATTTCGATTAGATTTACGTCATCATCCTCTGAACAACAGCAGTTGACATTCAATTTATTCTTGAGCATTTTTTCTATACCGGGTAATATAACTAAGTTATCCCAAGAAGAATAATATTAGGCCTACCATTGAGGCCTTTAGAAGAAATATTAAAGTCATATCAAGCTCGTATTTTAAGTTGAGAAATTGCTTAGCCTATTAGTAAATTGGGAGCCTTAAAATAGTATACTTGTACAAAGCAATTTACTTCTGATGGTGGAGAGATGAAGACTTGTATAATGCGATCCTAACAGGAACTGTTTGTGCTTCACACCCTGTGAAGTCACTGATCAAGTAATGCACACGATCTCATTTTATATTAATTAGTGTTTTATGATTAATACGGTATATCACTGTATGTATTTGTTCATCAGGTATGTCTGTCTCATTGAATAGATCTGCAGCTCGGAGACTGACGGCAAGCAGGAAGCTAACGTTGTGCGTATCACGCCTTGTCCCACACTTGATAATCGCACATCTAATTTACGCAACATTTGCTATTATTCTAAAGTAAATCCAAAGCGCTTTCTCCGCATAGTTCAGTCGTGTGCGCGTCCTCACGGCTCACCGTCACGCGTGTTAGTTACATATCGAGTTTCATAAGTGCCTCCCCTCAGTCAGTCGCAGTCGAGCCTAGTGCAGTAAATATCTACGAACTCCGGGATCTGGTGACGTCACCTTGTTTTTTAAACACGTTCCGACAGTGTATTCGAAAACCGTACCATTCAGAATATTTATAATATAATTGGTAATATGAAAGGGATATGCGGTGTATATTCTTCAGAAGAATACAAATCCTTATGGATATTTGACACTAATCCACTGTTTTAGGTTAAACATATAAAAAAATCGTCAAAAAACAGGGTAACTAACTATATGATTATGATAAAGTAAAATCTACACCCAGTTCATTTCATCAGCTTCGTAACCGGTGTACCTGAACAATCAACACTAAAACTATCTCTTGATGATGGCCAAACTTATTAATCGATAAATTAACTGACAAAATTGTATTAAATTAATTCATTATTTAATGTGGTTAATGTTTTTTTAATTCGTAGTTAAAAATTCAGGATAAAAAGAAAATAACATTAATTTTATAGGATTCTACTCAGAATCTTGTAGTATCCTCTCAGGGCAAACTATCAGGATACTAAATACCCTGATGCAGTGGCGTAGATAAGACTAGAAACCCTAGGAAAATTGCAAACATTTTTTATATGTAGTTAAAATCTTTTGAATAAATAACCTGCCGTTGATTATGTATTATATATCACTCAGCTTTCTACTATGCTTCCTTTTTTATTTATTATCTATAATTCGAGGCAGAAATTAGGTTGTCCAAGTTTGATAGAGGACGTTTCATCGCTGCTTACTGGTGAGATCTGTGTGAAAAGTTGGCTATACTCGGAAATTTGCAAAGACTTTGTATGCAGGCCCACCCCTGACCAGCCACTGCATCATTTAATGAAACCAGTACAAATACAAACCATTTTACATTATTGGATTCATTAACGTTTATGACAACAGTGAATGTAACATTATTAAAAGAATCTATGTTATAACGTATTAATAATGCTATTAGTATTATGGCTATAACCCCACAAAGGCAAGAAAACTTAGATTAGAAAATGTACAATAACTGTTTTCTTGAAAATACAAAATTTTAACTCAAAACAAAACAATCTTGTGAATTGTGTGTTAAATTTTTAATGTGATCTCATTGCGGATTTCAGAGGAATAACAGTTTAAAGTTGATTACATGCTGAAAATAAATCAATTCTGTAGTTTTCTATTCCAATTGTAAAAAAATGACGCTTCAAATACAAATGTGAAACCTATGTAAAACTAGCACACCTATTACAGCTTCCCTTTTTCAGTTCCAACTATTGCATTGGCAAGAATATTTACGTTTGTGCCGACCTGTTCTCAAAAATCGCTAAAATCTGTAGTATTCATTAGAATAAATCACCGATTTCGCATTCTAACTCCTCCCGTCACAACTGCACCACGCCTTAACCTCGTAAGTTCAAATATGGATATTATCAAGTCTTATTACAGTGGTTGTACTGCGGTGAGTGCCACTATAGATGTAAATTTGGCGCGTAATCTATCAGTAGCCGCGAACACGATAGCCAGCTGCGCCGACCTCTAAGTCATAGCTTTAACAATGGGAGCCTCCTACTATCTGGAATTCTACTGGACAGGTTCTGATAGGACGATTCCTGCCTAGGTTAGCAAGCGGAGAGCGGAAGTTGTGTCGGAGTCGTTGTGCGGCTATCGTGTGGAGTAGACCAGGTAGAAGTGTACGCGTATGTAGATCGTCTAGTCTTAAGTGTAATAGTTAGGGAACTTTCGGAGCCATACCTAAATTATTAGTTTATCTTTTCCTCATCAAAGCTGGTTAGGTTTGGATAGGGGAAATCTAGTGGCGGATCCACGGTTTAATTATTAGACCTCTGGAAAGGTGCCCTCTTCCGGTCGCGACGACACGAGGTCACAGTACTAATGACTGAACATTTTCAATTTTCAGTCCATATTTTAATTCTCGGTATAGGGTGTTTGAAAAGTATGGGTACGGCTTAATATTTTAAAAACCATAGGAGATAACATCTATAAACTTTGCACAGTGTCGTATGGCTATGTAAACTATTTTCCCTTGCTATTACCATGACATGCCAACCATGGGGGGACGGCCCACAGAGGAAAACATGGAAATCTTAAATTGAAGCATGGGTCGAGTGATACCTCACTTGAAAGAGCTCACTTAGTAGAGTTGAATTCCGCAAACCGCATCTCAAAAGGTTTATCCAATCAGAAATGGCGGGTTGTTTTAGGTACACATTGTGAAGTACATTATGCGCTGCAATTTCTGACTGGATCGTCGTATTCTGATGATGTAGGCGGCGTTTCACTCTACTAACCAATGTGTTTTCACTGACTTTTTTTTAATTAGCAAATTATGTCATAAATTTATAACACAATAAATAAAACACAATAAATACAGATGTGTACCTAAAACAACCCGCCATTTCTGATTGGATAAACCTTTTGAGATGCGGTTTTGCGGAATTCAACTCTACTAAGTGAGCTCTTTCAAGTGAGGTATCACTCGACCCATGCTTCAATTTAAGATTTCCATGTTTTCCTCTGTGGGCCGTCCCCCCATGGTTGGCATGTCATGGTAATAGCAAGGGAAAATAGTTTACATAGCCATACGACACTGTGCAAAGTTTATAGATGTTATCTCCTATGGTTTTTAAAATATTAAGCCGTACCCATACTTTTCAAACACCCTGTATAATACGAAGAGTGTTGAGTTCACATGAGTGATATCGGGAATTGGTTATAAATCCATACAAGAACGCCATTGTGTGAGTACCTATGTGACTCATGTGGAACCCTAATACTATTTTTATGTTGAAACACTTTTCAATACTCATGACTAGAATTTGTGTTGAAAAATGATGTGGTGAAAAGTATATAGGTCAACGATTACAATGAAAATACTTAATTAGGAAATTTGTTAGCTATTTTAAATGCATAAAAATAAAATTTTTTATAACTAATCAAAACATTTAAGCTGTTTTAACTTAATGTTTGGAAGATTTCAAAGCTTGTCTTTATAGTAACGTTTCTTGTAAAAGAGCTATTATAAATTAATTTTAAAATTACCATTTATAGTAAACAAAAATCACCACTTTATTAATCCTAACACCACTATTAATGTATATTATGTCATGTACTCGTATATTGTTTGTGACTAATACAGAATTTCATTCAATAAAACTTTAAATTTTGTTACCAGTAATCACAGAATGGTCTGATATTAATCACGTAAATGGGCTGGAACCTTTGTATTCTCCTATGCTGGATTTTTTTACGTTTCTACAGCTATAATTGTATCTTGTTTGGATAGTTTTTCATTACTGAGTTTTATGGTGCTCATTATCCCCTTGTAAACAATATAATAACAAATATTTTCTATTTTTTAAATAAAAGCATACTTAAAATGAGGCTCACTTGCAATACTTGGTACCAAATTAAATTTAGTAAATGCAATACATAATTCCAAGTAGGTTGATAAGTTGTTGACACTTTACTCAGTGAACACTAATTTTACAACAGGTAAACTTTGTTTTAAATTTGCAGCCTCAATATTTTTATTCCAAAAATTACAAATATTGCATTTTTTGTTAATTAGGTGTTAGTAGTTGTTTTCTGGTTATAAAGTTATAAACATTTAATTAAATTTAAATAAACTATCTGTGATTATCTATTTAACTCATTTAATATCATTATGTTATTTTTAGTGTTTTTTTACAACTCATCAAATTTCCAACAAATTAATAAGGTATTACTCGTACTAAAAGTTTAGTGGTTTTCATGTATGATTAAGATTTACCATGAAACTTCGAAAATTATTTGTAATGTCCCATTTCATTTCAAAATGTATTTGCATTTTTAAACATCAGCCTCCCGATAGTGGCAGAGATTTTGTGATGTAATGAATGGGTAGTGCAGTTTTTTACCAGTTGATTGGTTATGAAGATCTAACCAAAAATCCTATTGAATTTAAATGTAGGATCTGATTGGAATTCTCATTCTATTTTATATTTTGACTCTTCTCTGTTCATGATTGGGGGTTTTCTCAAATTTTCACTATCAGTTTATTAATGTTTGAAATAGTGTATAGTGAAGAAGTTTTACCTAAGGTTAAACTACTCTTCATATTTCAAACCTCAGCATTCAATATTTATGAACCGTGATATGTACCAAACATGAGTATTATCAAGGTTTCACAAGTACTTGCAATTTGTTATGAAATATGTAAAAAAGTTGTCTTGAGCATATCTATATAACTCATGTGGAACCAAAAATGGTAATTTTAATACTTTGACAACTCTGAATGAGTTCTTATTAAAAGTATCACGGCTTTTTCACAGATTTCTGTGATCAACTATGAAATTTTTAAACCCATTTCTTAGCGAGTTCCTAGGAGGAAGAACAAATACACTGTACAAAATCCCTACTTCGTAGATTACAGTTAATTATATTTGGCTTTATATCTGTAGATAGCATGAAAGTAGATGAAAATAACAGTAAAATCTTTGTGTTTTTATATGCCCATTATTTTGGAAAAACATCATTCCCCACCCCCCCCCCCCCCCACCCCCCCCCCCCCCCACCCCCCCCCCCCCCCACCCCCCCCCCCCCCCACCCCCCCCCCCCCCCACCCCCCCCCCCCCCCAAACACCAAATGTATCTATTTGGTTTTTAGGAGTGTTTGCAGCCAGATCATTGAAGTACAGTAGTCATAGGACATATTTAAGGCTACGTAAGCATTTTATGCTTAGTTTTTTCGGCTATGTTGCCTTTTACAAAGAGCTGTAGTCTCTAATGTAGTTTGAGAAGTCATGAGTTAAAAGTATATAAACAGCACTGGGGCCTAGTATTCGAAGCCTTGAGGAATCCCTTGAGTTCATACTAGGAAGGCACTTTGATCTGACGGGCTGAGTTACCACAGCTTGTTTGCATGCTTTATATCTCAACTAATTGTGAGCGTCCTTCAGGATATAACTTCTTTAGTTATTATCTAATTGTCCCAGACAGTCAAAGGCCTTACTATAGTAGAGTAGTATTGCTAAGGGGAACTTGTCATCAATTTAATCAATAATATACTCAGGGCAATTAGGGCTGAGGTTACTGATCTTTATTCTAGAAATTGCATGCTGATTGTTGGGAAACAAGATTTAATTGATGTAAGTAGCACAAAAGTCTCCTCAAAACAACATTTTTCATTATTTAGAAAAAGTTGGAAGGTTAGAAATAAGTGGCTTTCTATTTTCAGCGGGAGTACCACTTTTTTTTAATTTTGGGAAAACTTTAGGCAGTTTTTCATAGCAGAACGGGAAAACACCACTTTTAAAGGATTTGTTCATTACTGCTGGCTAGTAGGGGAGCAAAGACAGTTTCACAGTGCCTAGCCAGTTTTGATGATTATATCATCGAGTCTGCATGATTTCTTGTTCTTTGAATTGAAGATGATTTCTTTGACTTCTTGAGGACTTGTATGTGTAAAAGTTCAATGTGTTTTGTTATGATTCCTGATTTGGTCATGGTAAGTCTTGAGGTGTCATGTAGCCGTCCTGCACTGTGTTTTTATCAGCAATGCTGCAGAACTAGGTTTTTAATTTTTTCAACAAATTTTCTATGGGTTATTTAGCTCGCTTTCTACTGTAACCAGTTGAGGCTGCTGTTTTGCTTTCTTCCCCCCTTAGATGCTTTTTCAGTGTTCATAACATCCCAAATATCTTTTGATATGTTATTTGCCTGACGGATATACTGAATATTAGCCTCTTTTCTTATCTCTTTGAGTCTGAGGTTATAAAGATTCTTCTTGTGAGTCATAATTGATTTCTTTTCATGTTGTCCAATCATTTCAAATGTGTTTAAGGGTTTGAGGAAAATCTTCCTTAAGCTTTTTTGCCCTTTCATCAATGTATTCAGAAATATGTTTTTCTGTTTTTTTTTCTGGTTTTTCGTGATGGGGCATGCAGCATTAATTTCAATTGTAATTGCTCTATTAATTTATTGTAACCATCATCTGGTGAATGCATTGTATGCATCAGATCAGATATGTTCTGAAAGCGTTTGCTCGAATAGAGCCATTGTATGTGCATTTATGTGCCTTTTAAATTGACAGGAAATTTGCTTATGATCAGCTGAAACTTCCACTGTGCAGAGTTGTGCCTTGTGATCAGATAAGCCATTGTCGAGAACGTCTACTTTAATTCTATCAGGAGAAAGGTTTGTACAAATGCAATCAATAGACCTTACAGTATCTTGAGTGACTGGTTGCAGGTATAGACAACCGTTGAATATCATGTAGAGCAAGAATGTCTTCTAGTCTGTAATTTTCATTTTTATCTTTTATATTGAATGTTAATGTCCCCAATAAGAAGAATCTAGCTTTTATGAGGCTTGATGTTTTCCAGTACACCAGAGATGATTTGTAAACCTTGAAGGAGATTAGCCTGTGGTGGTCGATATACCCGAATTATGTAAAGTTGGGACTTATTGATTATGAAATTTCCTACAGCTACTTCACAGAGGATTTCTTCACATTTGTCTTGAATGATTTGTTGGTCACTGTCTAAAACTAGATATTCTTTCAGAAATACAGCAATGTCCCCATAGTCATGAGTTTCTCTACATAAATCAGCAACAAGACTATCCAGGAAAATCTGTGTTTTTTGAGATTTTCACTTTTTAAACTGTGCTCTAATAACACTAGTATATTTGGAGAAATTTGATGTAGAAGATGGTTTAGTTTGTCTCTCTTATTGACTAGCTTTCTTACGTTTTGGTGGAGTACAGTGAGATGGGTTGACTTTAAAGATTTGAGTGCATTTTTAGTTGTGTTTTTGGCCCCATCATGGCTGTATTTCTTTGTTGTTTTACTGTTCTTTCCGTGTTAATGTAAATTTTGGAGGCTTATCATACTGGTTTGTCCCTGTCCTTTGCCGTTTGAAAAATGTTTAAAAACAATGTTAAAAAAAGGCAGTATATTTTGGCAGTTGTTCATTAGAGAAATCTGCTGTGTTTCTATTTTGTCGAGATCGTTGATTTGAACGTTTTTATTTCCTAAAATTAAATTGAAAGTTTTTCTCAGATGAAGGGATGGTGGTATTGCTTCCAATCCATCTGAGTATTTGTGTATGACGGGGTATATAAAATCACTGAATTGTTGATAGATGAAGGAATAGAATTATTTTTTGATAAAAGGACTGGAGGAAGGTTTTGAGTGTTTGCTGTATTGTGTCCTGGCTTTCTACAGGAAGCAGAAGAAACAGTAGTGTAAATAAGGTTTTTTTTGGCAGGGTTTGTCTGTTTCCCTTGTAGTCACAGGTGATGATAAATGGTTCTGGTCCATTGTCGATTCTTGATGTAGAATTTCTGCCATTTGGTTTTTCTGTGGTAATGAGAGATCCTTTATTTCAGGTGGATGTTGAAAGTGATAAGTCAGGTCTTGACTCTTGCACATGTTCATTAATCTTATCCACTTACTCAGTGTATCATCCACCACAATCACCAACTGTGGGGAATAACTGTTGGAGTTGGTGGTGCTCCCAAAGTATTACAGGCAGTTGCTAGCCTACATATAACCCACTTTGACTGGAGATACCCTCCCTCATTATCTCAACAGAAGACGGCCCCAACCCCCAACCTTACCCATCCAGAATATTCTGTCGCTCCGGAAACAGTGCAAAGGTCCTTTTAGAACTAAGTGCAATTTTTAAGCATTTTGTCCTAAAAAGTCCTTTTACAAATTAAAGGTTTCCATTCCAAATACAGTTTAGAGCTGACCTGTTTTGTATTGGATATGTCATTACATTGTAAGTAAACCTCAAATCGTTCAATTTACGATGCCCAAATCTCTTCAGTACTCTCAAAATTACTAGTCAAGGACATAGCTACAGTATATTATTTTGCTAGGTTATGAAAAGCTAAAAAAAAATCCATTGAGGGGTTAAAAAGAATTTTTAACGTACCAACACATATGGCCAATACACATTACGCTAAATGAATACAAATATTACATCTATAACCTAAAGAGTACACCATTTTTATTTTCTAGTTATAGTACTGGTTTAACTGTCATCAAACCCTATTAAATTTCTTTTAATTCATTGTTCTTTCAATTATTTAACATTATATTGGTTAAATATAGGTTTTTAATTATATTATTGTATTAATATGTAATTTTTTTATGGCATGTAATTTTTTGTAAGGAAAACCTTTTTCTGGTACAAAATATAGTACTTTTTGAGTTAAAAAATATTTTATGCATTCCTTAGTAAATCTTCTGATACATTCCTCACATTTCATTTAAATAATGTAGGGATAAATACAACTCATTAATTTTATCTAGTACCATTATAAATCTGTTATAACAAACTTTTATTTTAAATTGGACTAGGAGTATCAAGGGCTTAAAATAATGACATTTTAATTAGGAAAATAATTATTAATTTTCAGACATAGTTAACAAGACACTTTTAAAAAATTTTGTCTCAGAAGAGTGTTATATGATATGTGTGTCAGAATTTATATTTCTTGTTGTGTGTATTCTTATTGAGAGGCAAGTTGTAAATTAATACATTTAAAATCATCCAGCTGAATAGTGTAGGGCAGTTTCCCCATTATTCTCAGTAAATTAACATACAGGGTGTGTTCTATAAAAGAAAATTATTCTCAACAAACCATGAGATTGTGTGACAGAGCTTCATCAGTTCGGTGTTGGAAAGATTCAGTAGTTCTTGATTGGATTGGCCTGTAAAATAAAAAAATAAAAGTAAGAATATTTGTCTTATATTTATAAGCCTAATGAGTTATAACTGTTGGTCCAAATTTTGACTTATTAAGGAAACAGTGACTACTTAAAATCCAAAACCATAATTCATCAAGTCAAGTGAAAATCTCTCACACACACACACATATAGACAATATGCATTAATGACATATTCTTTGGAGAACAGTACATTGAGTCAATAGTCATTAGATTCATAAAAATAAACATGTTTAAATTGTCAACAAAATTCCTTTTCTGTGTAGTAAGGATTATCTTGTAGCCATAGATTTAGCTTTCTCTTGAATGTCTTGACTGGTTCTTGTTTGAGATGGTCTGGTAGGCGGTTGAAATATGCAGCTCCCTTGTATGAGGGTTTCCTTCCAAACAGGCTGAGATGGTGAGTTGGTAGTGTGAAGTCTGCAGCATGACGAGTATTGTGCTGGTGCATGTCTCTATACCTGAACTGTGCTGTATTAACAGCATGTAGAATCACTTCTTGAACGTGAAGTGATACTACTGTGAGGATCTTTAGCTCTTTTAAAAGCGTCTCGACAGCTTTCTCGTGGGGCGATATTTGCAAGGCATCTGATTGCTCTTTTTTTGTTGTACCAGAATCCTCTCTAGATTGGTATTACTTGTGCCTCCCCAGATTGCAATACCATACCTCATATGTGATTCAAATAAGGCAAAGTATGCTGTTTTTGCTGCTTCCAAGCCACTTATTTGTTTTAGTCTCCTAATGACATAAGTGCATGATGAGAGCTTTTTGCAGAGGCCGTCTATGTGCGCTGTGCAGGACAGGGTAGAATCTATTGTTATTCCGAGGTACTTTGTGCTGTTTTTTGACTCTATATCTGGTAGTGTTATGTTAGTGTTGTTTTTGTTTCTGGTAGTAAAGGTTAGCTGGACTGTTTTCTTTTCATTAAGAACCAGTTCGTTTGTTGTGCAGTACTGATTGGTAATGTTGAGGGCGGTGTTAGTGTTTCAGGTGAGTGTTTCAAGTGATCTATGTGCCAGTGTGATGGCTGTATCGTCGGCGTACATTACTGTATGGCAGGAGTCTTGTAGCCAGCTTGGGAGGTAATTTGAAAAGGTACAGTATGGGGCCCAGGACAGAGCCTTACGGAACTCCTCTACGTACACTGATGAGTTCTGATTTCATCTTCTGTTTGATGTTGTTATTTGTGTACTGTATCTCGACAAGCTGCCTCCTGTCACGTAGGTGGCTGTGAAACCATTTTTCCGTTGTCCCTGTCACACCTAGAGCTCTTAATTTGGAAAGTAGTCTGTTATGATTGAGACAGTTGAAGGCCTTGCTAAAGTCTAGGAATAGGCTTGTTACTTTGTTTCCTCTTCTAGTTCGTCAATTATATGATCTTGTGGATTGTATCAGGGCAGTGGCAAGTTGACCTTCCTTTTAGGAATCCATGCTGTTGGCTTGTGAGCAGTTTGTTTTGCTGTAGGTGAAGGAAAAGTTTTTCCAGAACTACTTTTTCTATTATTTTTGAGAAAGTCGAGATGAGGGAGATTGGCCTATAGCTATCTGTGCTGGTGGTTTCGCCTTTTTTGTATTTCGATACACTTTTGCAGTTTTCAGTAGATCAGGGGAAAATTCCTTGTTGGAGTGATTTATTTGTGATATCTGTCAGGGGGATTGTTATCTCTTCTTTGCAGATCTTGGTTAGTTAGTTTTTGCTGATATCTCGTCAATGCCTAAAGAAGTCTTTAGTTTGAGTGATATATATATATATATATATATATATAAAATCAATGTAATTTATGTATGTATAATATATATTATAATATATACACACACACACACACGCACGCACGTACACACGCACACACACACACACACACACACACACACACACACACACACACACACACAAAACTGTTTACAATTAATTGTTGTTGTAAAATAATAAGTTTCGTTATTTCTGAGAGGGATCAGAGTTTTGGGTTAGTAAAGTTAAAATCAAAAAGCTCATCAGTTTATTTTTTACATTAACCTAAGTTGCAAACTCAAGCCATCTTTGAACGGCTGTCATTTTTGACTCGGTTATCCGTTTGAGGTCGGGTTTTGCGGCTCTGTACTCTACTAATAAAGAAGACCTTTTATTTTATATGCATATCAACTATGCTTACATTTAAGATTTTCTTCTGACTCCTGGCGGGCCGCCCCCCCTGAAGAAGTAGCGGATCACTGAATATGTGATAAAATAGATTTTTACGTCCAGTAACTTTTGTGTAAGGTTTTGTAGCTCTATTTTAAATATTTTGAAAAATATTTAACCGACCAGGGACTTTTTGGACCCAAAACTCTAGCCATCTTTGAACGGCTTCCATTTTTGACTCGGTTATCCGTTTGAGGTCGGGTTTGCGGCTCTGTACTCTACTAATAAAGAAGACCTTTTATTTTATATGCATATCAACCACTATGCTTACATTTAAGATTTTCTTCTGACTCCTGGCAGGCCGCCCCCCTGAAGAAGTAGCGGATCACTGAAATATGTGATAAAATTGATTTTTATGTCCAGTAACTTTGTGTACGGTTTTGTAGCTCTATTTTAAATATTTTGAAAAATATTTAACTGACCCGGGACTTTTTGGACACCCTGTATATTAATCTAATAATAAAAATCAAGAAAAAAATATTTTTTTAAAATCTACTTTTTAATGACGCTAGGCTTATCCTTAACTAAAACAAAATTTTATCATAACATTAACAAAAATATCAAAACAAAATAGTTAAGTTTAAATCTCAAATCAAGACCTAAGATAAATCAATTATTGTGGTGTCTACTCTTGGATCACAAACTAATAGAACTCGAGTAACAGGAATTACATTAAAATTTAGCTTGTTGATTTCTACATATAAAACTGTTTACTAATAATAACTTCCATGATATATCAATGACAATGAGAAAATACTGTGTTTTTGGCACTTTTCGTCCAAACTTCAACTTTGAAAATTCATAACTCGGAAACTTGTGATTCAATAATAATTAAATAATTATGTAAGATATATGCAAGAGTATTGTAATTGAGTATGTAATGTTTTAGAATCTTAGAATAGTATGGGGATAAAGTTGTTATCAAAAGATACCACATTAACTTTTATTCTTGACTGGGTGATCCTCAAAATTCAGCAATGGTCATGTCATAGAGCTCTTAGTCATTGAGCATCTAATTTTGTAAAACACTATTAAAAATGTTAAAATTTTTAACACAGACTAAATTAACACGTTTTTTTAATTTACTGCAACTGGCAACTGCTTGTTTTAATGCACAAAAAATTGTCACACTGCCCAGGGCAGTGTTGCCTCGTACTAAAAACTAACCTCACTTTTTGTATTTTGAACTAAATTGAATTATATGTGCAGTGTTGTGTATTTTGTAAATTAAAATAGTTATAAGGTTTGAATTTATATATTTGATTATAAATGATTTCAAAGCTCCAACATTGATTGATTTCTGAAATAAAATGCTCTTGGGGGGACTGGATCCGTTCGTCCTCTCCGTGCGCCCCTGGGTCTGAGTATATGCTATTTGACTTACATGTACTTTTAAAACCAATTAGAAATAATGACAAAACTTTAACTTAAATATTAAAAGTGAACTAATAGGATTTAGAAAAAAACCAATGAAAATTGTAGATTATAACATATCTGCCAAGAAATCTTATAAAACCAACAATGTATTATAAAAACTCTTTTGCAAAGTTTGCTAGTTTATTATTAGTGAATATAACTGTAATACAATAATATTTTCTCACATTGTATGCTTTGTTTTATGACTTTCAGTTTCAATATGGTAACTAACAATTTATTGATTCTTCACCAGAAGCAACCAGGTTTGAACAAGGCTTATGTTTTTAGGTATATAAGCATCTTCTTTCTCTTACATGTTATTAAAAAAAATTCCCCATGTATGTATGTATGTATATGTTTAAACATTGCATAATTATTAGTCTGCATATTTACAGCTGAACAAAGTATATTTTAACTGTCATTTGGTCGAATTAACCAATACCATAAGAAACTAACCATTTCCATTTAAAACATTTTCTAAACTTCCAATAAAATTAATATTCAATGACTTTGAATGGAATTAATGGGCATGTTCCTACTTTAACCCACAAGCAGAGCCCAACTTCAAATAACTTTTCAATTAGAATTTCTCTCATAATGCTGTTTTTAAAAACGGCAAATTTTAAAGATAATAGAATCTGTTTTATTGCTTTACTCACTGTTGATTTTTCAGAGCATCCTGCAGTTGACGTATGAGTATATTTTTCTTATTTATTAGATCATGATGACGCTGAATCACACCATTGAAGTGGCTGATCAGTTTCTCTAATGTTACTAGTTTACCATCTACCTGAAACCAATAAATTTCTATATCTATCATATAAATATCTTACTATTAAAATGATTAGGATAAGTGAAACATTAAGAATAAAACATTATTGAGTATTTGAGCTAATAGTAACTTTTATCATTATTCATAAATAAAGAAATGTTTAAGGAAAACACATGAACAGCTAAAAAAAACGGTACCTTCAGTTTATACCTACTAACATTAATGGCAATGGCTGGCAACATCATATACAAATTTATATCATGTTAAGAGCGTGTTGTACAGTTTGAAATTGCAACTCTATTAGAATAAGTGTTATGGTAAATTTGTGATGTGGGCTAAATTGTTAACGTAGTTGTGTTTAACTGAATTATGCCAAATTTTGTTTTTTGGTAATTCAATAGTATACTATAGATAAACCACCTGCAAAGAATCCTGCACAGAAGCAAATATCTGAGCAGCAACACGCAGGAGGGGCCCCCCTCCAGTGGTGAGGAGTGGGACAAGCTCGTCTTGTTTTATCAGCTGTGTGGATCAATCATGTCTTGCTCACGCCATTTTGTCTACACTGCAGCTACTTATCTATTCTATAAGTACATTGTATTTTTGTGTGTAGGCATATATAAGCGTTAAATATGAATTGAACAGACTAATGTAGCCATAGACATATCCAGAGAGCTTGTGGTTTGGTGTGAGGTTAGCCGCTAAGTGGTAGTGGCCAGGTAGGAGAGAGAGCAAGCGTGCGAGTGCCGAGCAGTGGTGGGGATACTGGAAGAGGGTGGCATCACAGTGGCGGAGGGGTATTTACCCCATTCTGCGTGAACTAAAATCGCCCAGTGTTTCTGTAAGCCGTTTACCATGTAATTGGCAATATTTTATTGATGAAGAATGTGATTAAATATACTTGACATAATATTTCTATGACAGAATATTTTCATAAGAGATATATATTTTTCTCTTTTAAGTATATGTATGAAAAATATGTTATTAAATATTTTACAGTCATATAATACATGTTATTTTTGTTTGTTTACTAAGCATTAACCTACTCAATATTGCAAACATTACTATTTCTAAAAACGTTGAATAGACTTTATATTTTTATGAGCTTTGTCAAATACCTCAAACACTGTGTCTGGTTTCCAAGACTGATCAACTCGCAGCTGAGAGGTAGGTGTCCTGGGCCTCTTAAGTTTGATGTACAAGGCTTCAATTTCCTCATCTTTATTCCTAAGATCGTGGCGGGCTTGGTTTAGCTCCATCCGAAGAACGTTGTTCTCTGCAGCCAACCGCTGCAGATCATTTTGTAATTTTGCATTTCTTGCAGCATCTAGTTGTAAATGGCTCCTTAACAAGTCTTCATGGCTCTTCAACATGAACAAAACACATTTTACATTTTAATGAACTAAATTACTTTTATGCATTGTTGAATCTTTATAGTTCTAATGTCCATTCTTACATATCCTAGCGCCATCTTGAAACCATTATTAAATCTATTAATACCAACTGTTGTATTTAAAATGTTATATTAAAACACTATAATAACACTTGCAATCCAAATATTGCATAATATTGTCTGGATACTATATTATTATATTATATTATTTGGCTTCATCAACAAACAGTTTATTTCACACAAGATTTCATGATTTCACAAATTAAACATATAATTATAATACATTTTTCATTACTTCGTATTATAATTAGTCCAGGAGAAATAGCAGTTAAAAATGGTTCAAATAAATAAATGTTTCTTACAGCAAACTAATGGCACAATTTAGTCAAATACATCATAAATAAATAAAAAAAAAACCCATTGCCTAACCAAAATCGTCTATTAGGGGGTATTGGGAGGGGAGGTTTTTAGGGAGTTAGTGGTTGAAAATGGGATTTTTGCAATTTGTGAGTAAACAATGGCATCCTATTGAAAACAGTCAAATGTAAAAGTTGTTGGGGAAATAAAAAAATCTACAACTTATTGTAGTAATCATTTTTGCCCTAACCTACGCAAATAAAATCTGTCCAAAAAAAATTCAAAAGACCCGGATTTTTTTTTTGTTTTTTAATTTTTTTCTTTTTACAAAAAATGGTTTGAATTGAGCTGAAAGATTTGATCAAATTATATTTGTTGCTATTCTAAAAAATTACTGTATTTTTTCATATCAAGTAAATATTCAGCCGGTTAGTAAAATTTTCACTTAAAAAAAAATTTTGTTAGATTTTCAATCACCATTTTGAAAACATTTTTTTTAATCAAAAAAGATTCTCTGACGGCTCAATTATTTTCGTTTATTTTTTTCTATTTTGAAGAAATGAAATAAAAAAATATGTAGTTTAATTGAAAAAAACTGCCAGAAAATTGAAAATAAACAAAATATTGACATTTTTCATTATATCAATTGTTATTAATTTACGTGGAGAAAAAATTTGTTAATTATTTATTTAAAATTATAATTTTTGTAATGTTGAAGGGAATTTTTGACTTATTTTGAAAAAGTTTAGAAACATTGGTTGAATGTGAAAGTTGGAGTAAAGGGTATATATATAGTATCAGGTATATAATAAGTGTCCTTGAAGCAAAAAGGGCCGGGGGGGGGTCAATCCTATTCTTCTATTATACGGGTTTTCAGTATGTTTATTAAAAAGCAATAAATAAGCGAGTCTGCTTTGTCCGTTCAGTCAAGTTATATTGGAGTAGTGTTTTCGTGAAATAAGCCTCGTGATTAGCAATTTACAATGTATTTTGTTCATAATAAAAATAACAAATCATAAGTAAAACTTTAAAATTTTTGCGAAAACAAAAATTTTATACGAGGGCTGTTTTTTTTTTATCAACTTACCGATCCGATGCCGCTAGATGGCCTGGGGCGAGCGGTATCGGCCAGCAAATGCGCGGGCAGTCGACTCTGCGCACCTTCTCCCACTACAACCTCACTCAATTTCAGACAGGCCGGACGCCATTTCCAATTTATCTAGCGACACATAAACATGGCTACCATGATTAGAATCTCCCGCCAAGTGATGAGTTGAGAAAGTGTCATTCGTTTCTTGCAAGCTGAAGGGTTATCTGGCAGCAGAAAATTCACCGTAGAATGAGAACGAGTATTACGGTGTGAAATGCTTTAATGGAGTTGACAGTGCAGTGCGTGATTGGTGTAGGAAATTTTAAAGGGGACATGGGACGAGTTGACATTTCATGATGAAGGGGGGCCGAGGACGAAAGTCGGTCGCTAACGAAGAAGCCCTCGTTGGATCGAGTTGTCAAAGTGTAAGAAGCAATTCGAAGGTTTACGATTACGGGAGCTATCCAAATCAGTTCTCCTGAGATTTCAAGGGTCAGCCCTATACTCTATCGTAACTGCACAAAGTGTATGGCTAAAAAAAACTTATGTGCGCGATGGGTGCCTGAAAAGATGTTGTCTGATGACCACCAAAAGCCCGGCGGAAAATTGGCGTCGAGCAACGTCTTTTCTGAACCGCTATGAAGATGATTGGCGAAAGATTTTTTGATCCAAAATCGTTGGACAGGAGATGAGGACATGGGTTCTTGTACGGCACCCCAGAAACGAAAACAGCAGTCCCAAAGCAATGGATGCATTCAAACTCTCCAAACAAACCCAAAAAAATTCAACAAAAAAACTTTCAACAAACAAAAAGATTATGGCCACAGGTGTTTTGGGAATCAAACAGGTGTTTATTGTTTTACTTGTTGAGTTTTATAGCGCAAGGTACAACAATTCAATGCGGAAAGGGATTACTGCGGTACGTTACAACGTTTGCGGAGAGCTTATCCAGAACAAAAGGGAGAGGGGAATGCTCACATCGGGAGTAGTTGCTCATTCTTGTCAACGCCCGTCCTCACAGTGACTTGCTTTGACAAAGCGGTCTTCTTTGACGGTTTTAAAATGGGATGTTTTTGACCATCCGGCGTATAGTCTCTGACCTTGTAGAGCCGAGTGAATATCACCTTTTCCTCGGAACTGAAGAAGATGCTAGGAGGGCAGCAGTGCTTCGAAACAGACGGACGCGCTGCGAGACGCCGTGAAGACCCATCTCAAATCCACTGGCCTGGTCATCGTGATTTGTCTGTTATTACGGGTGCGGCAAACTTCTATGAAGAAGGTATTAAGAAGCTTGTTACCCAGGTATGAAAAAAACGCCTCAATTTTAAATGGCGATTATGTTGAAAAGTAACTAATAATGTACCTAACTTTTGATAAGAAATTTATTTAATATTACTCTCCCTTAGTTTTATTTTTATATCACATCGGAATAGTTGAAAAAATAAAACCAGCCAACGTACAGAATTATTCAAAAAAATTATTAAAACATTAATTACATGATCATAAAACTTTCTCTTCCTGTACATACAATTATTACGCATGCTATTTATCTAGTAATTTTTTACGTATTTTTTCAGCTATACTAATTTTATCGTGCTTTCTGGCATTTTATAGATTCATGTAAATGGTGAGTGGAAAAAGGGTACCTTTCTTGTATGATTTGTAAAAGCCCGCGATGGAAGATTTGGTTTGGAAAATAAATAAGTCGATGAGAGTAGATACTCTTATTTCGTCAAGTAAAACAACGCAATGATCAGCGGTACAAAACATTTCAGAAATTGGACTGAAGCACACATTCATTGATGTTGGTGTCGATCGGCATACAATAGACCTCGGATCAATTGTTTACGAGCTTCCAAAAGAACAAACAGAAAAAAAAATCTATTGGGAAGAAAGGAGATTATGAAAGAAAGCATGTGATTTTGATTTTGGAGCATCATTGTGTTTTTTGTGAAGAACCTTTTAAACCAAAAATAGAGCCTAATTTCGCGGTATATGCAGAAGGTTGATGAGAACTAAAGAAAAATTTAATCAAACTTTAAAGGGAGAGATGTTTCAGAATCATTGGCTAATAAAAGTCTAGTTAGGTTATTTAGACTGAAATTTTCTCAAAGAATCAGATGAAGTTCAAGCTTATTATCATAAAATTGTGCATCGTCATCATTTTTATGATGGGACAAGCTCAAACATCTTGTAGAAATTACATCGAGTGTAGATTCTAAAGCACTTGTTATAAACAAAAGACACATCAAACAAATAGAAGGCCTTTTGTAGTGTTTTTTAGTATGTTGGATATTCTTAAATGTGTGACATCAATGTGATTCCGTTATTTATTTTGACAGTCCTATGTTCAAACAACTGGTAAAACCAAAATGAATTATAAAATAATTTTAGGTTTCCTTATGAAAGAATAACTACTAGACTATGAAATTTCAGATAATATTTTAACAGATTTCGTGTACTTTTGATCATCTTGAAATGTATAGTTTAATACATGTCTCGAAAGTTCTAGTGCGGGGCTCAATAGCATTTTCCACACTCAGCTTCGCTTCACCCGTAAATGCCATATCACCTTGCAATAGGTCACTTTTGAACTATTAACGAAATGTAATATTACCAAGAAAATATTTGTAAGATTAAATTCTATCATAAAATTAATATTATACATCCAAATACAAACATATCATACATTTTAAATAATTCATTTGAATTTATAATTATATAGACTTTAAAACATCAAATATTATATGTTTAATAAATCAAATTAGAAGTTTTTTAATGTTCACTGACACAGCTTACAAGAGCTGATTATAAATTACAATCCAGCATTTTGTATATCATTGTAAAGTCAGAATATTATTTATTTTCTAAATTTGACCATTGACATATTTCTTGTGTGGGCTATTAGCTTTTACTTCTAGTTGAAAGATATACTTTACACAGCATCTGACTATTAATTAATTAATGATTCATTATTTACCCTTGGAGTGTAAGTGTGTAGGTTCCTTCCACCTTGACTTGGTGTTGAAATGTTGTCTGAAAAGAATTATGAATCCATTATCAAGATGGAATATCAAGCAGTGTAATGGTTCACATTCAATTAAACATTAACATTACATTGTACATTGTTTAACCTAGATGTAAGAAAAATATTAATTTACAAAAAATCATGTATTGAGAAATTTTTTTAACTGAATATAAAAATTAATTTAATGTTGGTTTTCTTTACTCTATGAATTAGATTTACACAAACAGTAAATTTTTAGTTATGTTCCACAAATTTACTGTCCTGATAAGCTATGATGATTTTAATATGGATCAGGAATAAGGGAAACATAGAATCAAGATGTACTCACTTTAAATTGCAGCCCACAACTAGGCAAGAGGTTCTAAAATTCATTAAAACCAAAACATTCTGCAGTATATGACAATATCTCTGCAAACCTATTAAAATCTGAGTATTAAACTTAAAGCAAAGAAGGTTTGGCTAACCTCTAGTATACATCACTATCAAATAATTCTTGTCTAATGTTTTCCCAACCACCCTTGAATTTATCAATATCTATACAAAATTCAAGAGGTTTGTATATATATATATATATATATATATATATATATATATATATATATATATATATATTATATACACAAGCTAGGCGGCCAATGCTTTGAAACTGACGATGAAGTGAAAACTGCCATGGAGTGATGGTTACATTCGTTGGTGGGAACCTTCTATGAAGAGAGTATAGACAAATCACCCGCTACGACAAGTGTTTTGAACATCAAAAAATCGGTGGAAACTATGTTTAAAAATAGTTTAAGGTTTGGGCTTTCATATAGAAATAAAATTGTGTGAAAAAATTGTTTTACTTGTTTTTTTTTTGTAACGGTACTTACTTTCTGAACACGCCTAGTAATATAGTACACCTTTCAAAAGTGCATTAATATGACTACAAAAAATAAAAAAACTAACTTTGACTGAAGGTTGATAAAAACTAGAGGATCCTTTGACCCAAACTCTTTCTATTCCATACCCTCCCGCAGTTTATCAGAACTCAAATACTTCTAAAATTAGAGATTCAGCCTGAATTAAAAAAATTAAGGGTCTTGTATGAGTATGAGCTATTTTGTATTTTACCATTTTTTTCTCAAATTATTTTACAAGAAATAAACAACACTGAACACTTTTTTTAAAATTTACTCATACACCCCTATACTATGAGATCTCTGGAGTATAATTAAACCTTGACTACATTTTGTTATCAGAAATGCATCCACCCAAGAGCGCTAAAATATTATAAATATTAGTGGATTATAAATGACATAATCTGTTCTATAACTGATTAGCTTATTAAGCACTGAATAGCCATACCTTTCTCAACATTGAATTTATCCATTACATCAGAAAGGAATGTTTGTCTCAGTCATGAATGGTCCTGCAACATTAAAGATTATCAGGTAAAATATTCATTTTAGAGGTACAGATAATGTGTATGCTATAAAACTGTGTAAATTCAAAATTGAAGATTGAAGCTTTTATTATATAAAATAGGCTAGCCTGCCTAATTAACCCTTAACTGGTAACGTGGGGTGTACAAAACACCCACTACTCTAAATGTGGGAATATTTTGTTTCCTAGGTTGGCAGCAGTCGGGACGCTCCAAGTACCTTCCAGTGACCTTGCAGACATCCGATATTCAGTTGAGCCACTAAGTTCGCTGCACGTGTTTGTCCGTCATAACCTCAAAAACTGTTTGGGGTGTCGCTAACAACCCCACGTTACTAATTGTGTTCCAACTTTTTGCTGGACGGATTATTCTATTTTTATTGAAGTAAGTGTAAATCCTGTGCATAATAGTTAAAATATATGAATTAAATTACTGTTAATTTTGCATGATAACGAACCTAACCTTTACAATCGGTTTAACTTAATCTAATCCTACATAAATAGTATTTATATTTATAGCTTCTGATTTATGTTGCAGTATGGATTCAAGAAGATGCCAAAGAATACAAAGGCTCCTTCAAGAGGTTGAAGATGCGAGTGAGTCAGCTGCTTCTTCAACAAATGAAGATTCTGAAGAGGATGAGGTTGAACTTTCTGACCATCTTTCAGAATCTGAGCAATCTGGAGATGAAGAACCGGTGGTTGTTACCAACGACGACCCAACATACACTGGCAAGGATAATCTTACTAAGTGGAGGAAAAATGCGTTGCCCAGAAATGTGAGGACACGGCAGCAAAACATTGTGACACATTTACCAGGAGTGCGGGCTGCAGGTAAAAACAGTAAAACTCCTAAGGAGTGTTTCTCATTATTTATAAATGACGATATCATTGAAAAAAATAGTAGTGTACACTAACATAAAAAATTGAAAAAGACTCAGAAAAAAATAAAAGCGACAGAAGTACTTATAAAACCAACGTTACAGAAAATTAAGGCATTTATTGGGCTACTAATCTCAGTGGATTAGTCAAATCTGGTCATCAAAACCTTGACGATCTTTGGAATGTTGACAGATTAGGGATTGATATTTTTCAAACCACTATGAATTTGAAGAGATTTAAATTTTTACTGAGATACATCAGGTTTGATGACATAAACACTCGGCCTGCTAGAAAGCAAGAGGATAAGCTAAGTGCATTCCGAGAAATTTTTGAAATGTTCAATAATAACTGTAAGAAATATTAGTGTTTCTGAATACTGTACTCTGGATGAGCAGCTTAGTCGGTTTTTCGAGGAGGCTGTTCATTTCGTTACTTATATTCCTAGCAAACCGGCCAAATATGGCTTAAAGGTGTACTCTCATTGGTAGATGCTAGAACATGGTACGTTCTGAACTCTGAGGTTTATGTGCCGAAACAACCCAATGGACCATTTCAGGTATCGAACAGTACAGTTGATGTATCAATGCGTTTGTCTCAACCCATTCATGGAACAGGAAGAAACCTAACTACCGACAATTGGTTCACCAGTGTTCCCTTGGCAGATTTATTGTTAACACAAAATGTAACATTAGTAGGGACTTAAAAAAAAAAACAAAAAGGAGTTACCTCCAGAACTTATTAGTAAAAATAGACCTTTGAAGTCTTCAATTTTTGCATATCAGAAAGATAAAACAATCGTTTCATACGTACCAAAAAGAAATAAGGTCGTTGTGCTTCTTTCAACCATGCACTTGGAAGATGACTCAATCGATGAAAGTACTGGAGACGACAACAAGCCCAATATAATAACCTTCTATAACATGACAAAAAGTGGGAGTAGACGTTGTTGATAAACTATGTACGACATACTCTACATCAAGAAAAAACTAACCGCTGGCCTTTAGTGCTTTTTTTTAGAATTTTAGACCTAGCAGGTGTAAATAGTTTGGTGTTATTCAATAGCAACGTACCTCAAAAATAAGCTGAGTCGTAAAAGCTTCCTAGAAGAGCTAGGATTAAGTTTTTGTGGACGACCAAGTGACGTTAAGAGCTACAACAAGCCGCTTGCCTAAAGCTATGCGGAAGAGAGCAGCAAAGAGAGCTAAGCTTGATGATGTACCTCCACCTGCTGCTCCCGTTTCTGGTCGAAAGGTAAGGTGCTCAGTTTGTCCCAGGATGAAGGATATGAAGGTTAAGACAACATGCTACAAATGTAATAAGCCTATGTGTAATACACACATGAAAAACCATCTGTGAGCCCTGCCTTGAACCTCCGGATAACTTTACAAAAGAATCCGACAGTTAAATTTTAATGTAAAATTTGGACTAAATATGGACTGAACTTAGTAATTATATCAAGTACTTTAGTATTTTTTTTATATTTTTACTATTGAATAAATATGTAATTTAAGAAAACCACATGTTTCGTATATGGTAGTTACACTTTCATGGGCGTTTATTGCTTGTATATACTAAAACTTACTAAAAAAATCCAAGTTTTTTGTAAAATTAGTATAAAAATTTGTTTAATGAAATATTAATTTTTTAAATACAAAACTACAGTCTTTTTATTGATCAACCTAACTGATCTAATAAAGAACTAACATAAAAAACGAGCTATTAGTAATAAAAAACCACAAAAAAATTGGGGGTGCTGAGACACCCCACGTTACCAATCATGTTACATTCACTCACGTTACCAGTTAAGGGTTAATAAGAGTTGTAGGAAGTATTAATGCATGATACTTGTATCAGCAACTTGTAACAAAAACTGTATTTTCTATGATTCTCACAATGTGTTAGAAAACAAAGGCCTCCTTGTTCACTTTATTGCATGATTTCTGATTCTCTAAAATTAAAAATTGTGATTTTAGTGTACACTGATATAATTTGTATGTCATAACTAGATTGACAATCTGATGTCCAACCAGATCTGGAAAAACACATAGTGTGAAGCTGCTACAAAGAAAAACTTTATCAGCTTGTCCTTGTAAAGGTTAATAATTCAGTACACAGTATCAGTCTTTGCATTTAATCTAAAAAAATCTTTATACGAGTATTTATAAGAAGGGTTTGCTTCGTTTCAGGGAACAGGTTATAAGTCTAAAATATGAATTTATATTTCTTACCTTATACCTTCTTTGAAGCCGTACATCGACCATACAATCATAATTGAATTTCCATTTGGAGAAATTCCTTGAAACAGGAACTGGTTCAAACTTTTCAAAATGTTTCCTGATAAAACAGGATACAGATAGAGTATCACCAAGCAAAGAAAAATTTTATAACAAGCAATTACAACCTATTTAGAGCAAATTTATTCCACACTTATTAATAAAATAATGAAATAAATTGACATACACTTCAAAACCTCAATTTTTGTGTTTTAACAGTATATTTTGGTACAAGCATGATTTTGAGACTGGTATTTACATGATGTGTCTGTTTTGTTAGTAAACAGTGTAAATCTTCTTGACACTAAAATTTAAATAGTGGTTATGTTTTGCCTAATGATCAGCTGTTTTTTTTTTACTTCTGTTACTCATTAATTTGCTAATAACAATTTGCATTCCATTCCACAAACAAATTAATCATCACTTTTACAATATTTGGAATGTCACATAAACATAAATAAAACTGTGATTTTGGAAAATGAACTTCCCCATTCTTTTCTATTACTAGTATTGTGTTGTTTTCTTTGCTTCTAGTAATATTTTATATAAATTACACTATTATTGAACATACAAAATGTGCTGACTGATGCAGTGAATATTTAAACTGTGAACTTAATACTAATTTACAATGATCAATAAGTCAGTAACTTATTATTTATAATAAATTACATAAAAAAGAAATACAAGGCTGCCTTTATACCCTAATACAAAAGAAATTAAATTAATTAAAGAAAATAATTTAAAGTCATTATTAGGAATAGATTATAGTTATCTTCTTGTTTATTGATAAGGATCACAAAACAAAGAAATTTTGTTTGTACTCTATGTTTATTTCATATTATTGTAGTAGAAAGCTTAGCTAGATATGGACATAGTACAGAATGTATGTTTTGTCCTCGGCTAGTCTTGCTGTCTGGACCAGGCCCAGTCCAGACAAAAGCAGTGCTAGTCATAGTACCTGATTCTGGTTGGCTGAGGGTTTATACTATAGTAACAATATAAAAATCCTATTAAGTATAAATATAAATTGACAAAAAAGTAGTCATTATTTACATTCTTTACAATTTTTGTTGTTGAGTTATAACTGTTAGGATGATTTAAAACAATCCTAATTGGATGATTTATTGCAATTTAAAACAATTGAATAATTGGAGGGAAATATTTACAAAATAAATTCAACAGAATTAGTATTTATTTTTGTTAATATCAAGAGGGTAGTGATTAATTTTAAATTGTCACCACATGTGTGGTGCCGGAAGTAGGGGCTCTTAGTTTCCAGTGAGCTCATAAGAGTACTACAACTGAGTGTGTTGAAATAAAATCTTTGCAACCACTTTTAACATAGACTTTTCATTATATTAGTTTTCTTTCCTACTCTATTGTCTGGACTAAGTTGTGTGTTGTGATTTGGGGAAACATGTGAGGTAAAGAAACCACACTTTACCCTTTTTCAAGTCATGTTCAGTGAGAGGTGTGTTTCATGTGAGATTTGTCTAAGTAGCTTGTAAATCAATTGATGTTTTGTAAACTATTAACCCATTGAGGAAGTATTTATTGAGGCCACTGCAGGACCGGTAGCAGCAATTAAACTGGGCAAAAATGTAATACTTTGGTTAAAGCTTTCTAAATCAAAATTCATAAAAGATAGAGCAATACATTTTACCACCATCTTTACAGTAAAATCTTTATTTAATATACTATACTATATTTGTAGTTAAATTATTAATTAGACACAATTGTTAATTTTTTAAATACTTTTATAAACATTTTTGAAAAAAAAACACTTTTATTATTGTTTAGTTACTTTCTAACTAACTTGAACATACTTTACCTAACATATTATATGGTTTTTTAAACCTATGTTTATGCATATATCTAAAATAATAAGCCCAAAAATAAAATAAATTAAAATATTATGAGTAAAGTATTTTTATGATTTTGAAGTATATTTTTTAAACTTCTTGTTTCCTTGGTAATTTAGATATTTTTATTCAATGTACACAAAGTTACTTTACAAATAAGAAAACCTGCTGTACATTTGTAAATTGATCCAAATAATCTTGTCGTTCAATTTCTTCATCCTCGCACAAACCGTGAATAAATTTGCCTGAATAATTTGATTTGCAATAGCAGAACAACTGTTTTAGGATAATTGAAATAAAACCAACATTTTTAAACAATATTATATTTAATAAATTTATAACAATATTATTATTCACTAAAGTATAACCATTGTAATAAAATATATAAGAGATTAACACATGATAAATTATCTGCAAGACCAAAAATGTTTGTAATTCAGTACCTTACCTACTATAGCACAGATACTCTAAGAGCTAAATAATAATTTTGATTTGATCAGACGGATTCTTGAGCCTTGCGGTACTCAAACAAGCTTCCTCTCTCTAACACAGAACAAGGCTTGTTGGGGTTTTGGACTGATTCACCCTCGCCAATAGCTCCCCAACCCCCACCTCCGGGAGTAAACATTTGGAACACGTCCTACAACAGTCATATTCATATTTTTTCAATGATCTTAAAATACATTTCAATACAAACATATACATTTCCATATATATAAGTCTCTTAGAGCAGTTTCAAAAGAAAACTACAATGTTTTAATGTACAATATTTCGTTGTAATTAACAACTTTGTCAAGTACACTTTTAAAACATACACAGAATAAAATAAACAAACAAAAGCTTTTTGTTACCAGGTTTCTTAAATCCTTAACGTCTTGAAGTGTGTTGCCTATTGGCTTAAATAGTCTCTTAGAGCAGTTTCAAAAGAAAACTACAATGTTTTAATGTACAATATTTTGTTGTAATTAACAACTTTGTCAAGTACACTTTTAAAACATACACAGAATAAAATAAACAAACAAATATAGTGTTGGTAAATATAACAGTCATGTAACTTTGATTTGTTTACATTGTTAAAAGAAGCCTAAATTTCTAAAATCTGTTGCTCTAAAATTGTAGAATTTGTTCATAAAAAGACTCTCAATTTACCAAAGTTTTCTGTAGTAAAGAAACTATTCAGTTATGGAAAACTTAATAAGTATAACAGATATATTTTTTTCAACTTTAGGAAAAGAGCTTTTAAAGTGACGAAAATGGCCTTGGAAATACATAATTTAACTACCAGTTTCAGTGTCAAAAAACTTAAACTGTATAAATAATAATATGTTAACATTCAACATTAATACACTGTAATTTTTACCAAAAATAAGAGTTGATCATCTTTGTTACAGGTAGCTGACAGTTTGTTTTGATGAATCTGATATCTGATGGAAAGATGCTTTATCATTACTGGCCAAGGTCCAGATTCAGTAACTAACATAGGAATTTTGTTAGTTGAAAAGGATCAGGAAGCGAAGATCAACAATATAACACTGCTGTAATAGAATTATACCATAAACTTGTTATTACATAAAACTAATATCTTACCCCAGGACCAACATTTATTGCTGTCTTTGCTCCAAGGTTAATAATTCTGCCATCTGCCTTCAACATCAAATTTAGACCCTTAGCCCCAGGCAGCCCACCTGAAAATTTACAACGGAAATTGAAAACATACAGGTGGAAATCGATACGTAGAATTTGAATTTGATTATACCTATGAATTACCAACACACACAAGCACATGCATACATGCATGCACACACGCTTACACTCATGGACTCACACTCACTCACACATACACGCACGTGTGTACATGCGCAGACACTCACACACACACACACACATATTTAACACATTGGGTGCAGCACGGTCACCGGGGACCGCGCGCTCTACCGCTTGTTTACTGTTTCAGTGTGGTGTAGCCACTTGCTAGAGCGGGGTGAAACTACGCCACAGTTTAATTTCTAGGTCAACATGGAATATATTTATATAGACTACATACTAGATAGTAGGATACTTAACCCTTTAACCGCTGATGTCCTCGTTTGAGGACGTCTGCATGTTTCATGATACGTTTCGTAGTATCACTATATTTTTGGTATTTAAACAGATAGCGAGGTCTAGTTTGCTGGTTTGTCATTAAAAAAGATAAGACCAACAGATATTCAATGTTTATACGTTGGCATCACGGTTTCACAATAGTCACATGATTCAAACACGACAATCTGTCACCAGCTGCTTATGCTAGGTAGACAGCAAATATTTTCACAAAAGAAAGTATTACTTCTGTCATCAGATAGTACGGCTATTGATGAATTGAAATCCAAAAAAGGAAAATAAAGTCTTTATACCCAGTAGGCCCAAAATGATACGCCACTAAAACGCCTTAATGGGTGGAGTAGATTTGGCAGACCAAACGCTCTACTTTTATTTGGATGAAAGGCGCTATTGGAAAAAAGAAGCGTTCCACATTTTTATAGAATGATTGTAACCTCTACATCCTTTATAAAAGGAACACAGACAGGCCCATTTCAAGACTACCTTTCAAAATTTCTATTATAGAAGCAGACACTGAGGTATGACTCGGTGACCCCACTCCGGTACAACATGCAGGTTTTGGTAATGACCCTCTTTACCACTAACTGGAAAACAAACAGTGAAATTAATCAGTGTGCAGTGCTCAGAGTACAGGTTCAGGAGCCACCAGCCTAGTCAAATGGATAAGGTGGCAGGAACAAGTAGTAGTTCACAACAATATTGTTGATTACAGCCGTCATGCCTCCTTAAAAATCATCACTATAATGTTTGAAGAGAATTTAGATAATAGAAAATTGAAAAGGAATCATTAATTTTGTTTCAAGAACTTCAAAATTAAGAAAGGGAAATAAATTTAGTTTTAAATAATTATTACATTTTAAATTTAACTGATTAAAATTAAGAATGTAACGATGAGGTGAATGAACACAAAATTAATTTAACATAAACAAAATTAACTAACAATAAAATTATCTTAAAGTTGACAAGAAATTGTTAAATTTGTTTGTATTATTATATTTTTAAGCGATTTATACCATATTTATGATAAATGAAAGATGAATGATTTATGAAATGTCACATTATGTTGCAAGAAATATATGAAACAACCTATTATGTGTATAATAACTTTTCAGTGTTCCATTTAGATTAGTTCTGCTAGTTTATTATTATTTGCATTTTAATTTTTCTGGTTCTTGTCCTTCTCAATCCTACTGTTTAGGAATGAAAATTATAATATTCCAAAGCCAACAAATATCAGCTGAGAGAATAGGGTAATACTTTTTACAATATTGCTACTTTATTTTATGTCACACAACCTGTTTATTTTATGTCTTATTTGTTGTCAAATATCTAATAATGCAAATTAATAGGGAAATCTATGCAAAATTGTATCTAATCTTTGGAATATGGCTTCTTGAGTTATGTCTCATTTTAATTCAATTACATTTAAGATAATAACTAAAAGAAACAAACCTTCCAGACCATATGGAGCAAACACCCTGCGCTCTGTTAGGATGGATAGAGTCATAGGCGCTCTGAAGAGAAGTTCTCTGACAACACCGTCACCACCACGATATGCTCCTCCTCCGCCAGAGCCAGGGCGCAGGCTGAATTGCTGCAGGATCACCGGGTAACGATGTTCCAGCACTTCCGGATCTGTTATCCGAGTGTTGGTCATGTGGGTGTGGACTCCGCTGTGACCATGCCATGTGGGACCCTGGTATTAATATACAATCAGTAATGTGCAAGCTGAAAATATTAAACTATTGTAATAATCCATAGATAGTTATTACAGTACTACAGTTACAATATAAAAATAACACTAAGTAAACTAATAAAATGTGATACTGACCGCTCCTGCACCACCAGCCACTGTCTCATAGTAGCCCCAACCCTCTTGGCCGAATGTCACGTTGTTCATGCAGCCCTGCGATGCAGCACATGTCTTGAATGCCTTAAACACCACATCCACTATGCGCTGAGAGGTCTGCACATTACCTCCAACAACTGCAGCATCATCTGATGGGTCCAGGAGACACCCCTCTGGGATTACTGTCTTCACTGGGTTTAAGCAGCCCTGTACCACATTATTTCAGAAGATTAAGATGTATATTAAAATGTTTTTCAATGATAGTAATAACAAAACACTTTACTTTTATTAGAAAATATCTGATACATTTCATGGGAACTCATTACCTCTTCAATCAGACAGAATAGCCTTTTCCTTAGGGCTATGATTAAGGCTATGATGATATTTATATTAAATTGTTTGGACATGAATTTATTGTTAAAACTATGATACAACTGTATTTGAGGAATAGGAGTCCTAATAAGTCTTTATGACCTAAAATAGTCTTAACAGAAGAATGCTTCAATTACTGATCATTATCCTGAGTGAGGCCAGACTGTCACACTAATAATAACAGCGAAAGTAAAGATGATACTTAAACTAAAATATATAGAAAGATTTACAAAGTAAGTGAATGATTCATTAATCCATTTTATAGTACATTAATTAATCTATTGTCAAATTAGAATACAATGAGTGAGCATAAACATATTTAAACACTCTAATAACTTTAATACTTTCAGAATGATTATTGAAGAAAAAAAATCCAGTAAAAAATTACCAAGAGTTATTTGAAAAGGTAGCTGAACAACCCAAACCAGTACGTTTTCCGCTCCCATGGATCCTCCTTCACACTCAATCATTATGGCAGTTATAAAATTAACCTATATCTGTCTTTGTAACAAATATCTGCCTTATCTATTAATTATAAATCAGACTAGTTGATGTAATTAACCATTTAGAGATTGGACAAAATTTCTTGGTGCTTTACATCGGTCTTATAGGTAACCATGATTGAAACAAGAAAATAGCAGAATAAATAAATTTGTAAACAAACTGAGTACATTCAAATGAGATTCTAACAAGTGACATACTTATTCATAGAGTAAAAATTAAAAATAATAGACTGGAAAGTGAATGTTAAACATTGGTGACAAGATTTGATTTCAGTGCACTCTTTATATTGACGTACTCTCTCTAGCTCAACGGAAATTTATTATTTGAACACTGCTATAAAACTTAATGTAAAGAACAAAAATTTGAAAGTATCATGTGGCAAGATGAATGAATGAATGAATGAATTGATTTTATTTCCCAAATATATGTACAATATTACAATACAATCTGTACAATTAACTTCTAAATTTTTACAATACCGAACGAAGTTTGAAATGTGAACAAAGAATAAGAAATAATCATCATAGAATAAACAACATAAAATAAACATCATAAAAATAATATGTATAATAACATTGTCCTCGGGAAATGAGCCTGCATGGGCTATGATGCCTGTGCGCAGACTCGAGTTGCTCACGCCTGAAGAAATAACGGACTGGATATAATTTAAAAAAAAAATGAATATAAATATAGTACAAAATAATACACCATTACACACCACACACATACATATATGAATGCACATACAGATGCGAATATGCAATGAATATATTAAAAGGAAAAAACCGCCTATCAAGAAATATTCCATTCGTACATGTTAAATTCTGCACGAAACTTTATTTCCACAAACACAATCATGAGTTTATGAAAGTGCATGTCCAGCAATGGAATTTGGCTGAGCGTCATTGAAGCGTGTCACTCAGTAGGCTGGTATCTCTTTTGTCTGCTAGGGATGTACAAATTTATTTTGTGTATGATTGTCCGTATGTCTATCTGTCGGTAAAACATCCTGATAATTAAATGAGCTATAGATTTAAAATTTAGCAAGCAATCCACGAATCCTGTTATGTGACACATGATGTGACATACTCCTTGACATACCTTGTTTAATACAAGCACATACAATTTTACAAAGATTGGGCAAGAAACAATGTAATTAATTTTTTAATTTAACCTCGATCACAAGTTGTCACTTGACAAGAACATAAAACGCTCTGTTGCCATTAGAGAAATTTTTTTCTTATTTTTTCCACTGAGGCAGAAATAATAGTTATTAACAGTTTGTAGACCAACATCACACCTAAAACACAAACTATTCTTTATTTAAAAGCCATAAGTTGTTACATCATTAGTAACGGTATAGCAATGATTGAGCTTTTTGAACAGGTAAGAATTGACAATTTATAGTCAGTCGCTTGTTGACCACCGTATTATGTTAAAAAAAGATAATCATTGATGAAATATCCCAAAAAAAGAACAATGATGAAAGTTACAGTTGAATTCATATAACAAATCATCATCTAATTGTATTTAGAATTTTACCATTGCTACTACAAACATATTTTGGACAGAGTAGTCAGAAATTAGACTTCTGTTCGTTGTTTGTTTTCTGACGTCATGACATTGAATTTGTAGTATTACTTGTCATAACATTTAAAATACCATTTGCAATTTTTTTAAACGTCTGGTGATGCTATTTGCCCCAAAATCAATTTGAACATTCTCAACCATTCAAAAGTTAAATTGGGCGTGGGGCTTTAGTGACAACAGATATATAGCAAATCAACTCATTTTCCTAAGGAAGTAAGGTAGCTAAACTACTCTAATGTACAATTATATAGAAAAACTTATAATTAAAAACATTATTTTAGCAACGTAAAAATCATGCATATTAGTTGCATGTAGTGATTTGTCATATACCTGATTAAGCGGAACATCCCGACCGATCATGCAACGCAAGCAGTAGATGAGAGCTGACATGGTGATGGCTCGGGGAGCATTACAGTTACCCCACACTTCTGGACCAGTCCCACTGCGCCAACATTCAAACTATTCAGATTATATGCCAATATATAACTCATTTTAAGAAAATTGTCATGAAAACTGTCAATGTGGATAGGGTGATTCCAAAATCTTCTAAATTCATACTCAAAAAATACTTTCAAAATAATCTTTATGAGCATATCAATAATTTATACTCACTCTAATTCAGAAAAATACTTCAAAAAAGAAAAACATTATATATCTAGATATGAATAATTATAACTTTATATAGATCATTTCCACTTATGCAAGTATAAATTGAATATTGAAGGCTTACAGTATTTTCAATTGTACAGTGAAAAACTGCAAGTAGTCTTGTAAGTGTGTCATAACTAAAAATTTTTTGTAATCTATTTAACTACATTATGTTTTATTAAAACATTTTAAATATAAATATTCTTATATTTACTATGACCTGAGATTTAGCGTCTAATAAATACCAATAACAACGCTTTGTTCACCTGAAGTCACAAACAGCACTGCCAGTGTTTACATCAATGTCTACAGTGAGTTGGATAGGAGAACCATCGTCCAGGTACTCCACAGCAGACAGCTGGTGGCTGGGGGTGGCTGTACCAATGTCCCGCAGCATATCCCGTACTGCTAGCTCCGCATTCTGCTGGATATGCCCCATGTATGCTTGCACCACATCCAGGCCGTACACATCTATCAGCTCTCGCACTAGATTTATCCCCTGTAAACAAGGATACTATAGTCTAGACCAATACCGAGGTAAAATTACTAGGGATTCCAAGCTGTACTGATTTATAAAAGTACTAGTACACCAGTACCGTGGTAGATGCTGTACTAAGTCAGTCTTTCACTCAGTATAGATCTGCAGTGAAGATGTTAACATGTATTCTCACTAGTCAGTATAATTATAAAATAGTTTAACATGTTGACTGTGGTTTCAATGCTGCCTCGAGCTTAGGAACAGTATTCAATCACTCACACATTATGGAGCCCCAATTAAAGCATTAATACGTAAAATCATAAAAGTTTAGCAACATTTATGCACAAATAAATAATAAGTGACACAGGAACTCATTTGAACTGTGTAATATCGATCTTTTAAAAATACAACTTAACGCGTATTTTATAGTTATTATGAAATAAATTAACGTTCTTAAAATATTTTCTTATTTAAGACTATTCTACAACTATAGTTAACAACATCTAAACATTAAAACAACTCCCCAAAAGATTACAAGGCCTTATTAACCAGACGTTCCTTGAGTTTCCTCTTAAAAGTATTTATTTTTTAGTCTGCTTTAATATTTTGTGGAAGAGATACAAACAATTTAGATCCACACTATTTTGATTTTTTTGCAAAAAGTTTGCAGGTTGTGAGCAGGCAGAGCCAGTTGGCACTATAATTATGGCCAATATTTTTGGGTAGTTGAAATTTTGTTTGATATTCAGTATAGTTTAATAGATATAAATTTGATAAATAGTTAGTATACCTAATGATATATAGTGCTCCTTAACCGAGATCTGTGGTTCAAGTTTTAATATTATTCTGATGGCTTTTTATGAGCCCTTAAAATGGAAATCCAAATTATTAATGGAGGTGGTGCACCTATAAAGAGATACCAAATGCTATTATAGAGTGGATATATGCAAAATAAATACATTTGAAAGCTTTAAAATCACACAAATTTTGCATTTTAACATGAAGATAGTGTTAACATAATTTCTTTAACGTGAATATTCCAATTCAGGTTGTCAGCCCTAAGAATTTAGTTGCATTGCTTTCTGTTATAATCTGATTGTTGAAAGTAATTGGTGGCTAAACTATTTCTTTATATTGCTGTGTTTTACAGACTATGATATTAGTTTTTCTGCATTTATTAGCAAATGGTTTTTCATAAAATAATTGTTGAGGTGTATTACATTTTCATCAACTATTTGAAAGATCGTTGATTGTCAGTTAGAGGGTTATATCGTTAAACTGGCTACTACAAATGCAGTCTTTAGCAGATATATCCCTATTATTCACAAAGGGTTCAAATGTGTTTTTGTTAATAATCTATAAGTATACATTTTAACTCATAACTTGCACACAATACTAAAAAAAATTAACATTTTGCTCCTTAAAATTACCCTCACACATACCTTTTGGTTGGCAGCTATCTGGGCCTTAAGATCAGAGATGTTCTCCTTGAGGTTGCGAGTACCCGAGGAGCCTGGAACCAAGGCAGGGGCCATCAAGGCCTCAGTCACCTCCTGTTCACAGAACTTGCCTCCTTGCACTAAGAAAAAGCTCTTGAATGTAGCACCTTCTTCCCTCAGAGACTTGGAGTGAGGAGGCATGGAACCCGGCGTGATGCCACCTATATCTGCATGGTGGCCTCTGCTTGCCACAAAAAACACTGGCTTTTCAATGCCTCTGAACAGATCAACAGAAAATACTGATGATAAATTCTGTCTTTATTATAGAATCAAGCATAAAATACAGATATTTAGTAAAAAAATCGATAAGGGAAATATCAATTCCATACTGCTTACAATCCTAAACTTTTTGTTTTAAATATAGTTTGTTGATTTTAAGAAATACAATTAATGATTAAAGATTGTAACATGTTACTTTTTCATGTACGAAATTGGTATGATTATATGAATTTCAAAACCAGAGCACCCGAGAATATCGCCACTTCTCCGCCTGAGCATGGTGAGAGGGAAACGTTTCCCCAACCATGTGGCCAAGCGAGTCTATATTAACAACGGTCAACTGGTCAATTGAAGAGTAAATTTTCAACTGCAAAGGGTCTACAGTAGTGGACGACTGTGATTGCTACTCGGACCGACTACTATCCTCGCTGCTCCTACATCACAACCCGACGTCAATCTTGAGGTCTACAGCACCAGGTAAGGGACAGCAACTCTATTCTGTACTAAATTATTTCAACCATCAATAATACCACCAATGTTTATTGAAATAGATTTTAATATTTTGTTTGCCAAAAAAGATTCCTTTCAATAGATGAACATTGGTTTTCACTACTTAGTTCAAAACATAAATTATTTCCATTGTTTCTTTTTCAAGTAATCTTAAATTATAACTTCTAGTTATTTGGATTATTTTTTAAACTCAATCAATAGTAGAAAAACGCACTCAAATTCTCCTTCTAAATTTACTCAGGACTCACTAATTTACTATTTTTCCTATCTGGTGATTGTTCTCGCTCCTCATCCTTAATGAATTTCTTTTAACAAGTATCTTTTTCCTGCCAATTACCTTGATACTGTTTTCTTTCCAGCGATTGTCCTGGCATCCCATTCTTATGATTTGCTTCTACGATTGTCCTGGCATCCCATTCTTAAGATTTGCTTCTACGATTTTTTTTTTCAAAAATGTTTTTTAATACACCGTTTTCACGATCATAGTTATGTTATATGATTATTATTCATTTATTTGTGTACATTTATAAACTACTTCAGATAATTTTTTTAGATTAAAACTTAATAAAATACATTGTATACTAATTCTTTATATTTTTGTAAGTAGTTATACTTTTTTCCTTTATAAATTTCAGGACTAACAACCCTTTTCTATACATGGCGAATGTCTTGGCACCCGTACCTGACGATTTCCTTTAATTATTTACTTAGTATTTTAGCTTATTTAAAGTGAATTTTGTAAATAGGGTACGTGTTGAATTTTTTTACCATAGAGCATAATTCATGGTAATTTATCTTGGTGGCTTATAGTGCCTGGTTTAAAGCATTTATCATTTTCTTAGCTTGTACATAATAGAGCCACCACAAACCTGCATGTTGTGTGATAAAGTGATTAATTTGCCTTTTTTCCATAAATATTTGCTTAACACATAACATATACCAGAATTTATTTTATATTTTGGAGTCATATATTCGTCTACCGAATAAATACAATTTCATCAATTTTTACATTATAAATTTTCCAGCTTTTGCATCTCAAAAATATTTTTTGTGTTAACTATTTTGTGCTTGCTTCATGACTCTAGTAGTTGCGCTGTGATACTGGTGCTGACTAGTACTTAATTTCTAAGACTGAATGTTTGCTATTGGTGTTATTTGAGTGTTGTTTACCACAGATAATATACTTCCATTTACCTTGTTGCTTTAATTTTTGTATTTTGCTTGTACTAACTGCCATTATCTAAGGAATTCGTCTTCCCGACTGGGCTCTAACCATTATTACCGTATATGTATTCTCTGATCAAAATATGAGTGGAGCATACTCTATCAAGATTTGGATTCGATACTATTTGTACACACACCACTTTTACTGATTGCCTACTTACTGACCAACGTATTAACAAACACTACAGTATACTGGGTGAATTGTTGCCATTTTAAGATAAAAATTTGTTTTTTAATATGCTAAAATACTGTAAGTAAATAATTATTAAAGGAAATCGTCAAAGTGCGGGCACACGTATTCCCCATATTTTTGTGAAAGTTAGAGGGAACACTGAATAGAGTGGTTTGTTTTACAAATTCTAAATTAGTTTCAGTGATTTTCCATTTTGTCCCATGTATTTCAGAACCTGCCTTTTAACATTCCAGATGTTTCAATAAGTTGTCGTAATTTTTAAACATACAAATTATTTGATGAAAATGTTGAAATGAACCCTATTTGACCTATTTTGGTCTGACCAAAAGTCTGAAACTGAGGTTTTTAAACATATTTCAGGAAAGCTTAATTTCATAATAAATATTTACAGCACTACTTTTATTATTACATTTTTAGTTTTGCATGTACTTTACATAAATGTTTATATTTATTTTGCATCCCTCACTAAAATATTAGGTCACCAAATTAATGTTTCAAAATAATGAATAGCAGTACACATAAATTTATTTTATAAAACTTACTTATTTTAAGTTTGAAGGCTGAATATTGAAATGAAATGGGTGTACCGAGCTGGTAAAAGTAATTTAGCCAAGATACGAGGGTCGTCCACAAAGTAACCTCCGTTTTGAAATAAAAAATAAACCAGTTGAGATACAAAAAGTTTATTATATAAATGTTAAAACTACAGCTTTTCTCTACTTTTCTACATATGCACCATATAAATTCAAGCACTTATCATATCTTTTAACAGTTTTTGAAATTCCGTCTTTAAAAAAATCTGCCGCCTGAGAACGTAGCCAACCTGTCACAGCGTTTTGAAGCTCTTCATCACTCGCAAACCTCTGAGATGCAAGCCACCGCTTCATGTACAGGAAAAGATGGAAATCACTGGGAGCCAAGTCCGGGCTGTAGGAGGGGTGGTCAAAAACGTCCCATTTGGAATTTTCCAAAAGTTCTGTTGTTCTTTGAGCTGTATGAGGGCGAGCGTTGTCATGGAAAAACACAACACCAGATGTCAGAAGACCACGACGCTTGTTTTGAATCGCTCGTCGTAGCCGTTTTAAGGTTTCACAGTAAGCTGCAGCTGTAATGGTTGTACCACGCTCCATAAATTCAACGAGCAAGATGCCCTTAGCATCCCAAAAAACTGTAGCCATCAATTTTCACACTGAAAAAGATTGGCGAGCTTTCTTTGTCTTGCTTGGCGAAGCGGTATGACCCCATTGCATTGACTGTTGTTTTGTTTCGGCATTCACATAGGCTACCCAAGTCTCATCTCCTGTAACGATCCTGTTCAAAAATGTTTCTCCTTCAACGTCATACCGAGTAAGAAAGACTATGGCAGAACTCATTCTTTTCATTTTGTGATCATCGGTGAGCACTTTTGGAATCCAACGAGCACAAAACTTGTGATAGCCTAGTTTTTCTGTCACTATCTCATGCACAAGACTTCGAGAAATTTCAGGAAAATGATCTGAAAGTTCCGAGATTGTGAAGCGACGGTTCTCGTGAATTTTCTCATCCACTTTGTTCACCAAATCATCACTGACGAGAGATGGCCTACCACTCTGGTCTTCATCGTGAACGTTCGTTCTTCCATTTAAAAAAAAACGAACCCATTGACGAACTACACCTTTGCTCATAATGTTTGGACCATACACCGCACTCAATTCACGATGAATTTCAGCTGCTGTGTAACTTTTCGACCACAGAAATCTTATTACACCACGCACTTCACACTTGGTGGGATTTTCTATCACGGCGCTCATGTTTTTACGTTGTAACAAAAGAATGCGCGATCGCACAATGCTCTCCCTTGCACAGCTAGAAGCATACTGAACGGCTCCGCACGCCGATGTGAGAATGGCGGCGCTACCCCCACTACTTATCGCGCCACGCCCAAACGGCAGTTACTTTATGGACGACCCTCGTATTTATACAATCAGTTTTTGTGTTAAGTATCGATTTGTTTGGGCAGTTTAGGAGACAATTATTGTTTCTACAACCAGCGTTATATGTCATATGTATACTTTGGAACAGGAGTGGTTTTCGCTCTCAGAGGTAATGTTCATTGAAGCTATGCAGAATTTTCAGTAAGTGCTTCCATGAGGACAAAATTGTAATAAGCTTTAATTGCAATAAGATTTGGTATACAAATTTTACCTAAAATAATTATTTGAAATATACAATTGAGAAGAGATTCAAAACTGATCTCTAGTTTTAAAATTAGCAATAACATGTCAATACTTTAATAGTTAAATGATGTACAAAAAAAAACAAATTAATACACTACTAGAGAAAAATAAACAGGTATGCAAGTTTTAAAGGAAAACCTGTTTCATACTACTTCAAGGAAGTATACTTGTCTCACAAACAGAGACTGAAATCTCAAAACACTAACTTGTAGAATACAGGAGTGATGACAGTTAGGTCTGGAAGATGGGAGCCTCCAGCCTTAGGATGGTTGGACAGGATCACATCTCCTTCGTGGAAGTTATCTCTCAACATCTTCATCTATACCAAACATAATAGTTACATCTTGATCATTGTGTTTACAGAATATTGTTATCTCAAAAGTAAAAGAAATATTTTGAGTAAATAAGTACCAAGTTAAAGTAAAATATTAACAGAAAGACTTAGTATTTTTATTTTATATCATTTTACACTAATAACTTCAATTTCAATGCACCAAAAAATGTAAAAATCATTTCTGCTTGGTTACAACAAATTTCACATTCACAGACTATCTCAATTTATATCTGACTAGCAGTTACCCACGGCCTCACGTATTTTGTAGGTTTTGCACCTGTATGAGTAATTCTGGTTCGGTGAATAACATTTCCGACGCTAATGTTGAGTTTGCTTTCTTCCCATGATCAAGAAAATATGTTCAAAAGTATATATTTACTAGCAGTTACCCGCGGCTTTGCACGCATTTTCCTGTTGAAAACTTGGACAGGATTATTACTTTATTCGTGTATTCTTTATCTATGACATAATAAACACTCCTGAGATAATCAATAGTCACTCAAAGCTATTCCAATCTCCTGATCCATTTTAGATTTAAGTTTAAAGAACAGTGTTTTGGGGTCCTGAAGTCTTAAAGTGAAACAGTTTTTATAAGATTCGTATTTCCTCCAACATTCCATGACAATTTATTGAAGTGCTCAGACGATTTCAGTAACAATAAGAGTTAGCTTTTTTATCCCAATGACAAAAGTTTATCATCCAACTAAAAAGTTGCTGCGGTCAATATGAGTCTGTTCTGGTCATTTAAATTCACCCCCGGTCTAATCTATTTACAGTTCCACAATTGATTTATGCTGTTGCACTAACCAAAACAATGGTCTCACATGTTGGTTTCGGAATTCAACTTAGATTAAATTTTGGTGATTAAGTGATTTTGATATTTTTACCGATCAATAAATATGTATAAGGGGTATATGCTCCTAGTATAAGGGCAAGAGTGTGTTATCCCCATTTACTTTTCAATAACTACAGTAAAAATGCCAGACACAATGTTAAAGGAGCTAACCAGATTCGATTACTTTATGTGCAAACATTCACAGCTTTATTGAATGAGGTAGTTTTTATAACAGCGTATAAATAGCATTTCCATGGCATTAGATGGATTATTGATCATTGGCGCAATCAAAGTTTAAAATTAGATAATAACTTCGTCTCTGCAATCTGCATTACACTACTGATCAAGCAGTTTACAGTAATTTAATAGTTACCAAAATTTCAATGTAAACAAATGTTTCTGCCTCTTTGATGAACTTAAGCTGAAAGTGTTAACAGCTGAAAGTATCAGTTCACTTTGTATTACGTTTCGTAGTGCAATCTGCCGGATCAAATATAAAACACTCTAATATCAACAATTTATAAATAAAAAATTAATTAAATAAACTATTTAAATCGAACCAAATCATGAATCTAAACCATTCTCGAATCCCCTTCAACACACACAAAATTTCATCAAAATCGGTCCAGTCGTTTAGGAGGAGTTGTCACATACACACGAACACAAGAAATATATATATATATATAAAAGATGGTCATTGTAATTTACGTCAATGTTGGTATTTTTTGTTTCATTGCTGATTTTACCTCTTTTCTGATCAAGAAAATATATATACAATACAGCTCTGAGAACCCAACTTTTATCAAAAGACAACTAATTTAGATTTGATAACAGATTGTATATATATATATAGGTAAAATATATATACAGGGTGATTCAAAACTAAACAGCAATCTCTCGGGAGCTTATTCTATAGCTAAAAACAAGTAAAAAAGTTCATATAACCATATGCCCGGAAACGCTTCGTTAGCGAGTTACGCCTAGCGAAAGATTTCGCCCGGATTTCAGAACCCTTGGTGAAGTCAGGCCATATAAAAATGGTAAAGGTAGTTACAAAGATACAAATAACGATTGTTTTTTATGTTTTTATATCTGACAAATTTATTAAAATTCGTCCCCAGAGCTGTAAATGCAATACTTTCAGAGATATCTTACGTAAAACACAAGAATTGGTGCAAAGAAATAACACATTTTTGTATTTAACGTAAGATTACTTCCATAAATGTTAAATAAAGGTCATTTTTTTCTTAAACAGATTTGTAGAACATTTAATTCTGAAAAGATTCATGTGAATTACTTAGGAAAAAAAATTAATAATAGGTATTGAAATTTAGCTTTATTTAAAAATAAAACAGACACACAAAAATGCATATTCTTATCTGCATAAAATATTAACTAATGTTTAGGTTGTGAGTAACAGCTGATCATTTATTCAACACTTTTTATCGTCATATTTTCTTTGCAAAGGTTGGCAATATCAGCTGATCAACAATTAAGTTCATGAAGTAATATTTGAATAACCTTTATGGAGGTTTTTGTGTTGTGGCGTGTGAGATTGTATTTTGTGAGATCCTGTGATTATTTGGAAATATTTTATACAAGTGTATAAAATTTTTATTAAATATTTATTTTTAAAATATTTTATTAAATATTTTTAATAAAAGTGTATGTAATTATCTTAGTAAATAATGGCAGATAATGTAAATGGTATGTATTCGTTTGAAGAGTATACGGACATGATACTGATTTACGGCAAAGTTAACAAGAATGGTTTAGCTGCAGTTCAGGAATATCGTGATACTTTTCCACATCAGCAAAAGAACACCTGATCGCAAAACATTTGAAGCTGTGGAGAGACGACTTAGAGAAACTGGTAGCTTTAAACCGAAGCTAATAGATACTGGTCGTCAACGTAGCGCAAGGAACTATAATAATGAACAAGCAATAATAAATGCTGTAGAATTATCACCAACCACAAGCACCAGACGATTATCACGTCAGTTAAATATTTGCCAGTCAAGCGTATGGCGGGGGACACTTCATGAAGCACAGTTGTACCCATTCCATATAACACGTGTTCAAGACTTATTACCGCAAGATCTTAATAAACGGAAGATGTTCTGCCGCTGGTTAAGAAGAAATTGTTTACGACATCAGTATTTTCTTCGGCATATTCTCGTTACTGATGAACTCCTGTTTTACTAGAAATGGAATTGTAAATTTTCGTAATACCCATACTTGGGCGTACGACAACCCAAATGAAACTGCGACGAGGCATTTTCAACATACATTTTCAGTCAATGTATGGCTTGGTGTTCTGGGTGATAATTTGATTGGTCCATTTTTCCTCCCTAATCGACTTAATGGAGTAGCGTACTTAAATTTTTTTAAGAACAAACCTGCCTACTCTCTCGGAAGATATTCCTGTTCAAAACAGAATAAATGCATGGTTTATGCACGACGGAGCACCTCCACATTTTTTCTAATGATGTGAAAAACTATTTAAATGATACATACGGTAGACAATGGATTGGTCGAAATGGACCAGTAAAATGGCCACCACGTTCTCCTGACCTCACGCCAGCAGACTTTTTCTTATGGGGTTGGATGAAGTCAATTGTTTATTCAAAAACGGATTAACACCATAGAGGAGTTACATAATCGCATTACAGAGGCGGCAGAAACTATCAAGAATGCTCCAAAACGTTATGAAACGCGCTAGAAAAGAGTGGATTCGTCGTGCGAAAACGTGCATTGCTAACAACGGAGGACACTTTTGAGCAACTATTATAGGTGATTATTACAGTTTTATAAAGGTAAATACATTTTATGTTAATGTTCAGTCTAGAATAAATGATCAGCTGTTACTCACAACCTAAACATTAGTTAATATTTTATGCAGATAAGAATATGCATTTTTGTGCGTCTGTTTTATTTTTAAATAAAGCTAAATTTCAATACCTATTATTAATTTTTTTCCTAAGTAATTCACATGAATCTTTTCAGAATTAAATGTTCTACAAATCTGTTATTTAAGAAAAAAATGACCTTTATTTAACATTTATGGAAGTAATCCTTACGTTAAATACAAAAAATGTGTTATTTCTTTGCACCAATTCTTGTGTTTTACGTAAGATATCTCTGAAAGTATTGCATTTACAGCTCTGGGACGAATTTTAAATAAATTTGTCAGATATAAAAACATAAATAACAATCATATTTGTATCTTTGTGTAACTACCTTTACCATTTTTATACGGCTTGACTTCACCAAGGGTTCTGAAATCCGGGCGAAATCTTTCGCTAGGCGTAACTCGCTAACAAAGCGTTTCCGGGCATATGGTTTATATGAACTTTTTTACTTGTTTTTAGCTATATAATAAGCTCCCGAGAGATTGCCGTTTAGTTTTGAATCACCCTGTATAGTTGTAAAGGTTTTCAATTAATATTTCACATAATAATCAACCTTACACATACTTTTTGTTAATTTCTTTCCTTCACACCTGCAACCAACACACAACCACAAATTTCAAAATTAGTGGAAATCAACATACGAAATGAATTAAATTACAAATTAGCTCTTACAATTACTGAACACTACAATATAGACATATATCTAGACCAATACCTGATACTGCACTGTCTCCTGCATGGCCCCCAGGTGGACGGGAATATGGGGGGCATTGCTCACCAGGCCTCCGTCAGGCCCAAACAGTGCACAAGAAAAGTCCAGTCGTTCTTTGATATTGGTTGATATTGCAGTTCGTTGCAGCACCCTGTGTGCAACACTCAATTTTAGGACTATGTTGCAAGATAAGTAAATCAGCTATTTACTTTTATATGGCTAGCAAGATTGTTGTTAGCCACCAAGGGGACATATCAAGCAAATTATATTTTCAATAGAATCCATAAAGTACACTTGATTTACTTTTTCACAAGTGTTGTTAAATACAACGGAATACTTGTATAGATATTCATTTGATGAATAATACTTTTCCATATGAAGGATAAGACTCCTTTCATAACTAAAAAAATCCTTTATGTTGCAAAATAATTTCTTAAGCTAACAACCTTTGACCGGTATATGATATTATTTCTAAGAAAACCTTTAATAAATGAGGAATTTATCAACCAAATAAAGACCCCAGAAAAATTAGAGAAGATGCAGAAACTTACTTTGAAATTAACAAATAAAAATAATACAATGCTAATGATTGCATATTTGTAAATGCATTATTAGTGTCTGTTACCAAAACAAAATAACCACACAGCAATAAATACCTTTTGTTAAAAACATTTGATTATTTAATTCACTATATACAACTGGTATGCACAATTGAGTTAAACGGAGAAGGGATGAAAATAAGAGAGGAATATATATGCCTGTATATATATATATATATATATATATAGTGAGATATCCGGGTTTGACTCCCGGCGGAGCAAGTACTTTTTGCGATTCAATATTTATTGAAATTATATATATATACCCCATTTATGAGATTATTTGTTTACTGAACAAAAAAAGACAATTTTGTACTCATAAATTTAAAATGATCTAAAATCAACAATGGCTGTATTCAAACTTCTTAGTTTCTATTATAATTCAATATGGAAGGAATTTATATCTATTAAATGATTTATCCCTTTCAAAAGTAAATGCATGACCAAATGGAAGCCCCATTATAATCATTGCTATTAACACTGGAACCACTCTTTAATGGCTAAGTGAACCAGACACACCAATATAGTGAAACAAGTGTCTCAGATAAACAGCAAGCTGTTAGTGACCGCTTGTGAACTTGGCCAATATTGTAGAATCTCGCACAGTCCACAGTTCCTGAGTTTCTCTCCCTGATTGGTCACAACCACAAAAGGCTCGCAGCGTTGTGAGCGTCACTCTCAACACTCTATGTATAGACTATAGTAATTCTGATCCAGAATGAAAGTTGGAGTCATATTCTATCAACATGTCAAGCCTCTCTAACTATTAAGGTCCAATAACTTTTTGAATTTTCTAGTAGTTAAGAGAGTATCCCATTCATAAGGAAAGTAAGTCATGGCAATGATTACCCTCCAACAGTCCCATAATTAATAATTATTGCCACCAGATCCTCACCAATAAAGCAAGGTAAGGAGTAGGCCTGAACTTAGCAGAATGGCAGTCCTGAGCTCAGCCAACAGTCATGGTGTTAGTGATATATTTGTATCTTCACCATGTTTAGTTTACCTAGTTACCATATTGCAGGTACAAGTCGATTAATTTTATCTGTAGATTTCGATAGTCTCTGTAGTAAGTAAGGCACTACATCCTACTCTGGTGTTTATTGGTATCCAGGGAAACTTTGGCTCTTCCAAAAATCACATTACAAAAATCCCAGATTTTAGAGCAGATGCTTGGGAATAGCTGCCATAAGGCCAAAACGTAGCCTAACAGAGTACGGCTGAAACCACTGTGGATTCCATCAACTGCCTCTGAGGAAAGATCCCAAAGAGCAAGCACCATTCTTCGCAGCCAAAAGGACGGTTTGATAGCATGAAGGAAATGCTAAAATTGCCTAATCTGTCTCATTTTACTCAATACATTTCCTTCAGCTCTTGTTTTTTGTTGTCCAGTGTGCATTACTCTCTGATCTCAAAACCTAAGGTCTTCTGTGCTCGTGTCGGAATGGGCTGATAATTTCCCTCTGAGCCAAGAGAAGTTGGTTTGATTAAAACCATTTTATGATGACCCCTAAGACTAACCAAAGCCTTCAAAAGCCTCGAGGAAAGCCCTCCAAATCTATGTGTATAACTCCACTTAGTTAATTTTAATAGTAATTCATAAATAATTTAACAATTAAACATTTAATTTATATTTGTTTTGATTTTGATGGACATAACAAAAGATTCAAGTAGCTGCAAATGATAAATGGCTCTGGCAGAGCAATAAACATTTTGTGGCAGTCTCAGTCCTTTTTCCCAGAATCAATTGAACCACTAAATGTAAAACTAATTTTTATTGTTCATATTTATCTAAGATTAGGAACATAGTGCAGTTTTAGTAAATAAAAATTACATATAGGTATTTTAAAAGCAACAAATAACTTAAATAAAATCCACAATCTGAAATTTAGCAAAAAGTTTTAAAGAACAACCAACAATTTCTTGAATGGGCCTTAATTAATTATTAATAAAAAAGTTCATATTAAATTTTAAATTTTTATTAAAATAATTAGTCCATTCTTAGATGTATATGAACGTTTTATTACTTTTCTATTTGTTTCCTCAGAACACATCATGCACCTGCCCATCTGTTCCGCGATGCTCATGAAGCGATGAGAGAAGATACTAAGCTGGATAGCATCCAGGTGAGTGCCGACTACCCGCCGCTGGCCAGAACCAACATGTATGAGCAGGTCTCCTGACGTAGTGACAGTGGCTGTACAGTCTGGTTCTACTAAAATAGTGCTGAGCTCGTCCATCACCACCGCTGGCCCTGTGATCTGGTGGCCGGCCCGCAGACTGGACATGAGGTACACAGGACTGTCGCAGTAGCCCACATTGTCAAAGTACACAGATGTTATCTGCATCACCATCAACCACTTTAGCATATTACAGTATTCAGGTAAGCTAAAGCTATATTGAGAACTCGCTTCATAAGCATAATTCTTCAAATGCTAGTATAAATTACAATAAAAACTTCACAATATGCTACACTCAAAAGTTTTGTCCATCGTTTATCAACATTTCTGATTATGGTATATAACATATGGCAATTATTATCACATTATGATCAGTTAAAATAAAGAAGTAAAAATAAATTTGGAATAGGTTCAATTTCAAGTTAATAATTAGTGTATTTAACAAAAAAAGTTTGCACTATCAAGGTTTGGTACTCTTTTGGTGGGTAAAATTTGCATTAAGGGAAGGTTGTTTATGTGTTTACAAATATAACAATACTATTACTATGTGTATAATGCAAAACTCTTAACAATTATAATTGAGTTAAGGACTTGAACAAAACTAGATACTAAGACCATCTGTACTGACCCTCAAAGAATTACACATATTGTTAGGAGAAGACAGAAAGATCATTTAGGAATATCACAAACTATTTGGGTTTAAGTATTACAAAATAGAAAATTTTACGTTCCATACAACAAACAAACAAAATTAATGAGTTGCAGTAACACTTTCTTTATATTATTTGATGTAGCCAGTGGGTGTTGTTTCTAGTACATTTCAGAGGAACTCATTAAAATAGAACGTTAAATATTTATTAGAGACAAGACTGATGTACAATATCTGAGTTTCAAGATACAATAATAATATTAGACTATTTAACACAATTATTATGAATAAAATTACTTCAAAAAATATCTTTAAAACTTTATTGTAAAGATTCACTCAGTAAAACCCATTAGTCTCACTATGCTATCCATATTCATACCAAATGTCCAAAACATCCTTTGCATTCTGCATAACATTGACATAATGCTGATTTTTCTTATATTTGATTAATTCTCTCACACTTAACAGAATCTATGTAGATCCAGACCTATTAAACAACCATCAACTCTATCCTTATATGGTACTACCTTTTGTTCTCATTCCATTCTACATTCCTTCTAAACATTTTCTTCGTTATTTACCTTTTGTTATTAAAAAAATACAAAATAATAAAGTTATGTTTGCACTATCTGCTTGAACAACGTAGGAAGTGAAAAAAAAACGATAAAATATCAAGGTCTTCTGTGCAGAGACAATTCCTAGGTTCAATTTTCTCTAGTCTAGATTTCAGGTTGTGGTCTGGTACGATATACATTTTTTTAGTAGCAGTCCATTGCCGTATTTTGTAGGTTTTAAGTACATGTTTATACATTAAGTTTTTTACAGCTGAGAAATTGGGTGGATTTCAATCCTCAAAACATAGTGTAATACATTTTGTAACATACAACAATGGCTAATGTCTGAAATCTTATTGTACTTTCAAAACGTAAAACTTGAAGATTCATTCTTACACATAGCAAAACTCTGAAAACTCAAACAATTGTGTTCTTAATATCTTACTGTATCAACTGGTGGTGGACCTGAAGCTTTCTCAATGGACTCTTCTATCTTGACCAAGGACTGTCCAATACCTCGGACTCGGATATCATCTACCATTATTGTACGATCAGAAAGCGTAAAACCAAACTCACTTTGGTATCTGCAATACAACAGAAAGTATGAAAATGTCTCAAAGTATAAGCAAACTGTCCTGTAATGCATTGTGCTCTTCTAAATGTAGCAAGACATTTTCGAATATTCACCACTTTGTATTTGATTTCTAAATCAACCACTACCTGCTCGAAGATATTTCTACAAATGTAATTGTTCTGGTGTTCCACACTTCTTACTAGATTTCAATGATTACTTTAATTATTCGTACATGCTGATTTTTAATGACATGGCAGGAACGGTTATGAAGTAGAAGATACTATATAGTGGCACAGATGAAACAGATTTTGGGGACTTTTGAGAGTAGAGACTGTGTGCTTGATTCACTTTCTACAACATGAGCTAGACTTTTGACCATCACATTTTGTTTCAAAAGTTGCAGCACTATATAAGGTATATTGTTTCTTCATCTAGTACATGTTCTGTAAGTAGAGAGATCATTGGCTGAACTTCTACAAGAAGGTGGATTAGTCTGTTTACTTTTCTGAGTCTTTGGGTATTTTGATGTAAAACAGTAATTTTTAGGTTAGCATGTTTGTGTAATAAAAGAGAGTTTTAAAATATTTTGGTTTTTTATTTTTTTTTTAATGCCCTTAGGTGTTTGAATAAATATGTATTTCTGAATGAACATTGTTAAAACTTTTTGTCTTAGTGGTGAGTAACCATACTGAAAATGTAGTTGCTACAACTATCTTATGGCAATTGAGTAGTGGAGTATCTGAAGTGTGTAGTTTTTGTTTAGGCTGGTCAGCTATTGGAACATTGGGACAGCACTCTGAATCACAAGCTAATCAGTTTTTATGATGGTGTTAGTCTGGTTCCTCCATTCTTCTCTAACAGCTGGTTAGATGAAAATAGGTCAAAGTGCTGTCTTACGGTCTTTCAATATTTTTACTTGCAGTGAAACACTAAAATAGTTGAATTTTTGAGTATATGAGCTACACATAAAGTAACTATGGTGGGAAGTGTTAACTCAAATATGAATGTTGAGTCCAGCTCCATTTCACCTTCTGCTTACTGCAGCATCTGATGCTGTCTCGACTTGACTCCTGGAATCTGGAGTTAACGTCCATCTGAAGAGATCCAAAAAGTAGGTGACAAAGAAATTTTAAATGAACTCTATGATAAATAACTTGAATATAAACATTATCAAAACAATGCAAGGAATTCGTTTCTTCATTTTCAACTTTTTAAAATCTTTTTAGATAGACGTTAACTCCAAATTCTAGGAGTTAAGTCTGAGACTGCATCAGATTTCATACACTGCTGTAAGCGGAAGGTGAAATGGAGTTGAACTCAAAATTCTTATTGTATGGGTTACCTCAGAGCTCTGTGCACAGACCATTTTTCTAACAGTAATCAATTTACTCGTATAGTCATGTACTTTAAAGACCTTATTTATATGCTCATGATACCACTTTCGTGTTAACTAGCTTAGGGAAAACATGCATATTACATATTAAAAATGAACTCTGAAAATATATTATGTAATGCCTTTAAATGGTTTGTACCAATAGCTTTTTTTACTAAATAAAATCTCAAATAAAACTATAATATTTAGTTTTAGATCCAAATGTATTGGATGCTACCAGAAAGTTGTGACCGAATTTTTAGATATCTTTTTCTATAAGAAGTTGTTTTGGATCTCACACATTAACCACATAACATCCACACTCTATAGAATCTTGCTATCTATAATCATGGATCATGTACCAATATATTATTTTAACCTATATCAATTTTGTTCCAGGACTGAATTTTTATATCATATATTCATACAAAAATGACAGGTTTGTATGAATTTGTCCTTTCAAATGGAATCCCCTTGGGAAGCTACACACTTTTCCCACCGGTGTTTCCACTGATCAAAGGCCCCAGAAAACTCTTCTTTTGTACGTGTTTAGCAGCTCCGTATTTTTCCTTTAATTTCGTCAGCTGTTTGATAATCTATGTCCTTTCAGGGATCTCTTTGAGCTTCAGGAAAAAAGTCTGCGCCCCAGGTCAGGTGGTTAGGGGGGCTGAGGAATGACATTCATTGCGTTTTTTACATAAAAGTCACGGATAACTAATGCAGAGTTTTTAATCAGGAGCATTGTCATGTCTCTTTCTTCTCACAGTTTTAAAGCATATTTTCGGAGGGTTTCAAGATAAATAAAACGATTAATTGTTTGACCTTGTTTTTGGAAGGAATTCATAGTAGACGACACCTTTACAGTCAAAGAGTACCGTAAGCATGACCTTCACATTTGATTTGACTTGACGTGCTTTCTTGGGTCTTGGAGAGCCTTTTGATATCCATTGTGATGATTGGGCTTTTGTTTCCACATATAAACCAAAAATGCTCATGCTCGATCAGAAGAGTAATGACAGATATCAAGAATTACTATCGTCGTTGGCCTTTTGAAAAAAGTTCCTCAGAAACATGAATTCGGTGTTGTTTTTTTTTTCACAGAAGTGTTGGCATAAACTTTGCTGCAACACTCCGATGCATTTGTACATATTTTCTCGATCGAGACAACAAAGCAAGCTCAATCGTGGCATTTCACGGATTGTTAGTCAACGTTTAATCGTAAGAACGTTACTTATAGTAACAAAAAAAATTGATTAACGTTGAAGGACTTCGGAACAAGCATTTCGTCTGTGGATGTTCAGCCATCTTTAAACCTCTTGAACCACTGATGGCAGGAATGATCGGTAGACATTCTCTTCAAAAGCCCGTAACATCAAAAAGGCTCAGATGGAACGTTTTGTTCAGTTTCACACAAAAACTTCACACAAACACGTTGCTCTTCTTTAGAATTTTCATTAGAAAAAAAAATGGCCAAACTGTAAATATAGCAAGCTGTGTTACTGTTGAGTCAACGGGAATACAATGCGTGCGAACCGCATCGCGGGACATTGCATTCCCATAAATTATTAAAAAGTCCTGGAAATCACGCTCGTATATCAATTTTGTTTTTTCGTTTTTTTATATAGCATATAATTTTGGGGCCTTCCATACTGTTAATGACATTCTGATAAAACAGAAGATGATATGAAGTAAAGATATGATATTTATTCGTGCAATAAATTAAACACAATAATAAAAATAATACCAAAATACTTCAACTACAATACCAAAACTGTGGTCTTCATTTTCAACTCTGAATTTGATACCGATTCCTGTGTTATATGTAACTAAGAATTCAACACGCTAAATGATTTAGTTTTGCTACCATTAAACCAAAATCTGGCCAGTAGGAGAGGCCAGTCAAACATTTCAAACCATCCTTAGCTATGATAAATTATTTCAATATGAACATGGATTCTTATATTAAAAATATATTCTTGTGGAGAACATTTTTATAAAGCTACACAGCTTATGCAGATACTAAGGACACTCATGAAATCATACCCTAGGATTTCATATAATTATTTTTATGTATCTGTGAAAAATAAGATTAAAAGATATTTTATGTATGTGACAGCGTCAGATTCCAGACACTGCACTAAGAGGAAGGTAAACTGGAGGTAAACTCAACATTCAAATTGAATCCACACTTCACACCATAACTATGTTATGTGAAGATTAAGAGTCAAAAAATTATTTGCTTTGGCAATAAATATCCTTTAATATCCTTTTGATGACATAAAAGGCTGTTTTAGGCTAGACACTATATAATTTCATGTATTTATAAATAGTATATGATTTTGTTAAGACTGTTATTTTAACCCTGCAATGCTATGCTCATCTATTAACATTATTTTATTACTCTTCATTTTATTATTTATAACTTTATTTTCCATTATTTAATCTAATTTTAAATGTATGCCTTAAGAATGTTATGACTGACTTTGTTACTACATATTATCACTTTATATCTGGATTATATATAAAAATTTAATAAAATCATGTGTAACACTTAATGACTTGATGAGTTAAATTCATACTTTATGGAAAGGTGAAAAAATTGATTAATTGTGTGTATTGAGGTCTCCATTTTTCCATCTATTTTAATAATTCAATTACTACTAGAGTTATCAATAATTTTTGTGTGTTTCCTTAGAATCTAATGAAACACAAAAAACAGCCATACTAATATCGTTATCAACAATAAAAATTGGTTCATTAAAAACTGGCAAATGTTGTAAGTATGGAAGAAAATTGGAAATAACCTCTGTAGGAATGTCTTGAGAAAGTCACCATGGCGAGGAGCAGAGTCTGAAGAGCCTGGTGCTGGGCCACACATGAGTGCACAGTCAGTGCCCAGATAACGCAGATGCAGGTATGGCTCTGTCCTCACCTGCTCCTTTGAGAAGCCTTGTGCTTGCAGCTTAACTAGGCACTGCTTGGTCAGTTCTAACAACTGTTCATCCAGGTATGCAAAGTTTTCTGGAAACAGGATGTATTATATAAAAGCAAGCGTCATGGAACAAACATTTAAAGCTAAAACTGTATTAGACCTCAAAAATAAACATTTTGTCTACAATTTAATACTCAGAACTATAATTATCTAACAAGTGCACACCATCTCTTCCATTTTTAAGATAAGTATTTAAAGTCAATAAATATTTTAATGTTTTATACATTTTTTAAAGTTATTGATATCATGGTTTTATTAGTTTGATCAGTTTAATATGCTTCTAGCATAACAAACGTCAAAACTGTATTTGACTTCTTCCCAAGCCCGGAACGATTTTTGCAAAAGAAACAATGGTTCTGTGTGTGGATGGTTCACATTTGAAATTTTCTCCACCCATACCATGTCCTTCACGTGCTTCCTGAGGATGAAATCTGAGACAGTAAGGTATGGCATATTGGAGGCCTTCACATGAAGTGAGGTAGTGCTTTATCTTGTTAATTATAGAAGCTTGCCTTCTTGTCAAATAAGAGAAAACACTATTTCATATGTCATATATATATATATATATATATATATATATATATATATATATATATAAACTAGCAGTTGCCCGTGCCTTCGCACACAATTTCCTGTTGAAAAACAGTACACTATACGTATTCATGTACTCTTTTTCTGTCACATTCCTGAGATAATTGATAGTCGTCAAAATGCAGTATATGCATTTTTAATCAAATCATCAAATATTTGTTAAAGAAAGGCATCTTTGCTTTCGTTGGCAGAGTTTGTGCTGAGACAAAGATGGAGGTAGGTTAGTTGAATAGACTAAAATTAGTCAGCAGAGCTGGTCTGAAAATCATAAAATTAGTTGGGATGAAGGTAACGTAATCGTTTTTTTAAATTGTTAAAATGAAAAATAATTTCTTTTGTATTTGAATTTGATCTTGTTCAAGATCATATAAGTATTTTAAATGTGACTGTTCAACACTGCAAGCTCTATTTGTTAACACGTTCAATGCGGGTGCGGTAGATCTACTGCACGGCTGCCTCGCAGCAGGCGCGCATGACGTAGATCTACTGCACAGCGCCATTGTTTAATAAACCAGTCAGTGTGCTCTCAGCACTCATCGTGTATGGTTGTCCGTTTTGCCGCTCGTGGGGACATACTTTTCCCGCGTTTTTGTGGTCGCCGTTCTCAGTTAGCGTTTTGTGGTTAGTTTTTAGACTACTTCAAATTTTACCGTTTTTACCGGTGAATTCAATTAATCGAGGTGGTTTGGAGAGACTAAAACCACTACCAATTGTTCAATACAACCATTTTATGAAAGGCGTGGACCGCAGTGACCAAATGATGTCATATTATCCTTGCGAAAGGAAAACACTGCGGTGGTACAAGAAGATTTTTGTCCACGTAATTCAGATGATGTTAGTGAATGCACACTATCTCTATAACGAAGTTCGCACATCAAGTGGAGAAAACAAAATGCCATTGTATGAATTCCGTCTGGAGGTTATTGACAAGCTACTCCCTGACGTTCCCAAGCCTCCTCAACCTCTGAAGCGCCGCAGCGTCCCCCATGTACCCTCACGGATTACAGAAAAAGTGGCTTGTGAAAAGAGAAGTAAACAAAAGAGGTGCAGAGTTTGCTATGCAAATGGCAGAAAGAAATACGTGATGTGGCAGTGTTTAGAATGTGATGGACAGCCTGGGTTGTGTGTCCCACATCGCTTTGACCAATTCCATGACTAATGAAGCGTACCTAATAGTACCTAATGACTTGGGTTGTAAATAGTAGTTTTTAGTGTTTTTTATCAATATATTTTAGTTATACTAAGTGATCTGTTTCCAGTATTATTATAAACAATCGTTAGTGGTCTGTTTAAAAAAAAAAACAATAAGGAAAACGGTGCGCGCTTTGAAGAGAGACTGGCCCCAGGAGTGTGTGCGGTAGATCTACTGCACGTTTTCAAAATGGCGAAATTTGGCTCTTTTGGTGTTTGATGACCTTTCTGTACCAACCCGTGTCACAACAACTAAATTGGTAAGTGAATACTAATAAAAAAAATTAGCCTCTAGTAACATACATTACTTAATTTTTAGCAGCGAACGTGTTAAACATTGCTCTGTATACAATCTGACACGATTCATATTTTACTTTATCATTATTACATGATATTTATTACACTGTTAATGAATGTCCATATATGAGGTTGTCCATCTAATGTTCTGGTTGATGTCAATAAATTATATATAAACCAATTTTGTCACAATATTTATAAAACTTAAAATTCACAATTCGGATTATAATTAATACAAATATACATCTATAAATAATGTTTTATGTTAAGGACATTACTGTTTGCTGTTGGTTATTTCTATTTAATGCTTAGTGTTCAACATACAACACACAGCAGTGTGTGTTTAGTGTGTTGTATGTGTTTTTTGTATACATTTTTATATTGTATGATTTATTTATACAAATTATATTTTATATCTAATATATATTTCAATTTAATATCGTGTCATCTATCACAAACTGTTATGAGTGTTATTTGACAATGTGTAAAAACAAAATAAAATATATTACTTTAAAGTAAAAGTCATAAATTCAAAAAGCTCATTTTATAAAACACCAAATAAAAATAATAGATACAGGGTGAGACTTGGAGTTTGTAAAAATAAATATTTTCTGAAACTTTTCAAATCCTTTCAAAATAGCATGGCATTTTCAACTTAAATTCTGTGTTATCAAGTGGTCTCCAAATGTCTGAATGATTATCATCGTACTTATTAGTTAAATACCAAATTTTGTTTTTATTTACCTGCAACACTGAATTAATTAATATATGCCAAAATTCTGACTGTACCTGGGAGATATGGCTTGGCAGCCGGGGCCTGCGCCTCCTGCACTACATCAGCGCATGCCATGCCGAAAGCAGACAATATTCCGGCATACTTGTGGATTGCCACTCGTGTCATACCCAACGCCCTCGCCACAGCACAGGCATGTTGCGCCCCTGCACCTCCAAAGCATGCAAGAGTATGCTGTTGGGTATCATATCCTTTTGCCTAGAAAAAAATCAGAGCTAAGTAAATTTACCACGTACAAAAAAAAACTAGTGGCTTTTATTAGCAATCAGTGCTTTTTATTGATATAAAATGAACTTGAACACAACTTTAACCACATTCCCTCTGCTGCACACTGTTCTTAAATACTCTTACACAAACTGGCAGTCTATACAAGATTTCAATCAAACAGAATACTAAGTCAATAAACAATAATATATGCAATGTTTACATCAGCTTTTATTCAGACCAGCTGGCATCTGGTGTATTTAAAACAGGTTATTAAATAAAACCACAGTTTTTAGTGATGCAAGGTAACTTTGAACATATGACTAAAATTGTTCTAAAACAACTAAGGTAATAATTATTATAAATGCGAAAGTTTGAATGTTTGGGTATTTGGATGTTTGTATGTTTGTATGTTTAGATGTTTGGAGGTTTGTCCTCGAATCACGCCGAAACTGCTATACGGATTGTGCTGAAATTTGGAACAGGTATAGCTTTTGGTCTGAGTTAACACTTAGAGTGCTTTTTACCACCCATAACACATTCATTTCACCAAATAAAGTCGAATTCAAATTGAAAAATTAGTTTGTTTACATTCGAATGTTATGATATTGGAGTGTTTTACATTGGATCCGGCAGATTGCGCTAAGACACGTAATATAAATTGAACTGATACTTAACAGCTGTTAACACTTTCAGCTGAAGTTCATCAAAGAGACAGAAACATGTGTTTACATTTAAATTTTAGTAAATATTGAATTATTGTAAAGTGCTTAATCAGTAGTGTAATGCAGATTGCAAATACAAAGTTATTTAATTTTAAATTTAGATTGTGCCAATGAACAATAATCCATTTAATACAATAGAAATGCTATTTACACGCTGTTATAACAACTACCTTATTGTATAAAGCTGTGAATGTTTGCACATAACGTAATCTAATCTGGTTAGTTCCTTTAACATTGTGTATGGCCTTTTTACTGTAGTTATTGAAAAGCAAATGGAGATAACATTGCCCTAATACTTGAAGCATATACCTCTAATACATATTTAGTGATCGGTAAAAATATCAAAATCACTTAATCATCAAAATTTAACCTAAGTTAGATTCCGAAACCAACATATGAGACCATTTTTTTGGTTAGTGCAACAGCATAAATCAATTGTGTAACTGTAAATAGATTAGACCAGGGGTGAATTTAAACGACCAGAACAGACACATATTGACCGCAGCAACTTTTTAGTTGTACGATACACTTTCGTCATTGGGATAAAAAGGCGAATTCAATAACAAATTCTTATTGTTATTGAAGTCATTGAAGAACTTCAATAAATTATCATGGAATGTGGAAGGGAAATACTAATCTTATAAAAACTGTTTCACTTTACGACTTCAGGATCCCAAACCTCTGTTCTTTAAACTTAAATCTAAATTGGATCAGGAGATAGGAATAGCTTTGAGTGACTATCGATTATCTCTAGACTGTTTATTATGTCATAGAAAAAGAATACATAGATATATAGTCCAGTTTTTCAACAGAAAATTGCGTACGAAGCCGTGAGTAACTGCTAGTAATGGTTATAAATAGAGGTCACAGCCAATATGGCATATGCTCATGATAATCTTCGTCTGCGATATAGGAGTAAGACGATCAATATTTTCACGGATATTCAGGCAGCACTGAATGCTGGACTCTTGTGTGTTCAGATCCAAACTTGCCTGGTAATGCTATCCTATTTGAAATTGATATACTTAACAATATTTTCCAGGTACACCCTTCCCCGTTTTTAGATGAAAAAAATATAAAAAATTCCCCACTTACCGTACAAATTGAAATGAAAATACTTACCCTAGTTACTTATTATCATGGTATTTTACTGCTCACTGTGAATAAAATAATACCAAATACAGTTAGGTTTGCAGTAAAAAACTATTTTTACAGATTCTAGAAAGAAAGCCTGAAAAACTGGGAAAAAAACAGCTTGGTGTACTACTTGGAAAATACTAAGGGCAGTTTGAGGGTTACAAAAAGTAGCACTGTATTCGCAATCTGAATACCTTAAAAGAAATATTTGTTATTAAAAAAAAAATATATAAATATCAAGCCCACTTATGCCTGATTCTGTACCCCTTATTACTTGTATTCTTCTCAACTAACCTGAGTAAGGGCCCTGATGGGACGACACATGGCTTCGTTGGCTACTCGGATGAAGCCCATTGCTACCTCTTCCACAGTCATCTGGGTTGAGGCTTGCTGCTGTGACTCCAGGAATGTGTTAATCTACAGCAGAAGCAGATTTTTTTTATAACTGATACATCTAAACCATTGATATTATGTATTAAACGTTAGTGGTATACTTGAAAATGAACATCAAAGTAAATTATATATACATATTGCTACGCAGTAAAACATTTGTAATACTTGTGTTATGTTTTAGAAACAAACCAATACCAAAACTGCAAAATAAACTCTTTTTCTTTCTATTCATGTAAACAGAATTATATAATATGTACTCCACTGAATCTAGCAGTACAGTCCAGATACATTATTACGTTTGTAGTTAATAATAAAAAATAAAGAAAGTTTGTTTTCACATTAAAATTCTTCTTCTTTCTATACATAGAAACAGAATTATAACATCTTAAGCCAATGTTTATATAAACATCTCTCAAAACGATTAGAGTTTGTAACATCCATTGACACGTCAAAGCGTTGATGAGATATTTTCATTTTATAATATTATTTATTATTTAAACACAACATAAAAAAGCAATGAATAGTTGGAAGATTTCTCAATAGATTAATATATGAGAACAATATTTTAAATTATTGATAGCTAACAATACGGACCGTTGAAGTTGAAGAAAGAAGTTCCTCCTGTTTTATCAGTTCTCACATGCCGTTACTACCACTCTCTATCGTGTCTGCTCTAGGTATGTGATTGTAATGTATAAGACACATAGTTTTCTATATTAGTATAAGTTGAAGAAAGAAGTTCCTCCTGTTTTATCAGTTCTCACAAGCCGTTACTACCACTCTCTATCGTGTCTGCTCTAGGTATGTGATTGTAATGTATAAGACACATAGTTTTCTATATTAGTATAAGTTATATAATACAGTGTGTAATACACACTACATTATATAAAATACACAAATGTATATTATACATAATATAATAATAATGTATATATATATATATATATATAACTATTATATAATTATATTATATAAATACACTAATGTAGTGTATTTTAATGCAGTTTATTGTTGTGAAATAATCAATTAGTGATCATTACTATAAATAATTTTTATTTTTACAGAAAATTAAACTAAGTGTAGTCTATTCTTAATTTTTATGTAAGTCTATTCTTAATTTTTATGATCTGCCGAGGTGGAACACTAACTAGCATTCTTTAAGTTTTACTGAATCCTTTAGAATATTAGCTTATTTAGCTCTTCATAACTTTGTTACGTTATAAGAAATCATAGTAGCTTACAACTACACAGTAAAATGTATTTTTATTTACCTGGTCTGTCAATTTTTGGAATTCAGTGAGAGTGGCAGCCTTATCAAGTGGTTGTTGTCCGTCAGGGCCGAAGATTCGAGGGAAGTACTGCGGCAGCAGACGGCCCAGGGCTAAGTTGGCATCAGTGACTGTGAGTGGCCCTCCCTTGCAGTAGCACACAGGACCAGGATGAGCCCCTGCACTCTCAGGGCCCACCACAAACATACCTGATCGGAAGAAGAGACACGAGCCCCCACCGGCCGCCACAGTGTTTACATCCAGCTGCGGTGCCTACGCATTAACAATATTTTGTCAAAATCTTAGAAATTTTCTATACAATTAGTATAAAAAGACAAAATTATTCTGTTATTGGTAGGAGTGCGAATAATCAAAATTTCACCTGATGAATAGATGAATGAAAAGGATTAAATTTCGAATGAAAAGGAATGTTCACCTGTGTGAAAGGGAATGTCCAATCCATCAAAGATTAGTCATTTATTTAGAACATACCTTTCCTTTTATCAAGTAATTCAAACTGCCCACAGGATGTTTATCACTCTGAAACCTTTGTTCCCTATATAGTGCTCATCAAATGTAATAAGGATGTGCTCACACACTGGATGAAGACTGGTTAGCAGTTTCCATGATGTCACATAATTATTATATGCTTACTCCCTCCTCAATATAATTCTCTACACTATTTGTTTGCAGTGATCTGCTAATTGTAATAATTTATACTATTATATAATAGTTTTGATTGAGTCAGTATATACAGAGAAATAAGTAAGTAAATTACAAACCTTTAATGTTATACTTGTTAAGCACTGAATCCTCTTGTGGAGTTTAAACTACCAGTTTGGAAAAAAACCACATGCCCATTGAAGAAGATAATTAGTTCATTATTTTGACTTTTTTGTACTTCATTAATTTAAGTCAATAAATAAATTTTATTTTTGTGAGGCCTTACATTAAAAAAAAAAAACATTAGAACCCACAAAACTGAAAATGAAGTGGTTTGTGTCATTATATAATCAAATTTGTACTGAAATAAAAACACATATAACATGAACATATATAACTACCACTCCACCAACACCGTTTTTAGACTTCATATTTCCAAAATGTTCTTGTGAACCTAACTTTCTTTGGGGAGATGTTATTCCATACGTCTAATAAATCAATCACTGTAATAAATAAATATATATATATATTCTCTCCACAACACTGGTTCTTGATTGTATGGTTGTGAAAAACTAATTCAAGATTTACTAAACATACTTTTTAATGTGTTTTTACTTTTTTGTAAATGTAAATTGGTGGAACACTTCTCAAAAAGTCCAATATAATAATTTATTATTATTTTTATTATGGACAGATCCCTTTCAGTTGTTGTCATTTAAAATTTAAATTATAATAGTAAAATACAACTTATATTTAAAAATAACATTTAAAATTACAATAAAACTTATATGATTACAAAACAGATGCATACCTATAGACAAGTACAAAGAGATTATAGCGCTACCTGTATAGTAACTCCTGCAGTAGTGCTTTCAAACACATGCTCATAGCTGCCTGCGTAGCGGCTTACGTCTGTGGAGGTACCGCCCATGTCAAAACCAATGACAGGGTCAGGCCCTGGGGTGGTGACGGCGTAGCCCACCACACCTCCTGCTGGGCCTGATAGTACGGCTCGGGACCCATTGAACCTGACACAAAACTAAACTGATTTACACTCTTTTATGGTATATCTGTAACAACAAGAATACTTGAGATACATGAATTATGATAATAACTACTCATCCAACTGATATAAGCTCAAGATTTGTACATATGAAAATAAAAGAGTCTTCAACTCACATTAATTGGTCTACAAATATTCTAGAAAAAATAATTGAAGTAATTAAAATAATTAATGCTGTAAAGCTGTTGAAGCACTATGTTCTGCACGCCTTGCATACACACTTGTTTCCTTAGTTCTTCAGGTCCATATTGATGCCATTATGGCTGATTGGTGTTATATCTATTTTTCATATTATATTGTGTCTGTTTAAAATGTTTAAAACAGTTGATGACTGCACTGACTGTGACTGAGATTTGGCCTCTCGTTATGTTTTTGAATGCAAGGAATGTCAAGGCAACTGAAATCCATCATCAGATTATAGAGATTTAAAGTGAAAATGCAATGAGTATGAAAGTGGATGATGCAGTTCAATAAAGCAAATAGACACTGCACAGTGACAATGCTATATATATGTGTGACGACCCCCAGCATATAGTTCTTAGACCAGACTGGTAACATCGTATGCGGTCTTAATCAGCCAATTTAAAATATTAAATTATCAGTAATATATTTTATTTTTATTCAGCATAACATCTAATTGTAGTAACGAGTAATGAATATATGCAGTCAGACGTATTAGGTTAAGCAGTGCAGGTGGAGAAGAAATATAGTTTAATTCAACACATGAATTGTAAGTCCAGGTCTGTCAGCAGTAAGCCTGGTAACTTTCCATACTCAGAGCAGCTGCGCAGTTACTAGGTTGTAGACAAGCAGGAATTTTGCTGAGGTAGCGTCTGGTACAACGCTCCTCCCTGGAGTTCGGAGTGCGGAGTGGCAGTTGTGCCGGGTTTTCGAACGCATCAAGCTCGCGTGAAATCGTTCTCTCTCCCGTTCAAAATTTCTAACTGTTGAACTGGTTTTAAATTATGTAACAAAACTCAAATTGTTTTCACAATAAAGTAAATTGTTTTATTTGGCCAACCGAGGAGAGCATTTTTATTACAACAACCTGATTAGATTGATCCGGGCTAGTTTCCATCACTGTGTCCGAGTTAGAACCCGAGAACATTTAAAATTGAATTTCGTGGGGTCTTCACGCCACACATATATATATATATATATATATATATAAAGAATTGTCTTGCTGCATGACAATGCTTGTGCTCATGCTGCTGATTAAACTCAAAGATAAGTGAACAGTTCTTATCAGTAGGGAGCAGCTCACTCACACTGGCACTCTCTGACTACAAATTGTTACTGCTCATGAAACACAAGCTTGGTGGTAGCACCTAACTGTGATGAACAATACATAAACAGAAGCACAGGTATGTACATGGCTGCTTTCAATGTCGGAATGTTTCTTGGGACAAAGTTTAGATATGCTGATGATTCGCTATGTGCAAGTGCATGAACACTGGTGGATACATGTTAAAAGGTACTTTAAGGTAAAACTTTTCATGTAAAATTAAAATTATATTCAAAATTTGTATACGATTATTTAGTTTCCCGAGTGTCTTTAATTTAATATAAAACTATTCATTTTACACACATATAATATCAACATACATTCAATAAATCAGGTAGAAATATAATTTTATTTTTAGACACATAATATGTAGTGCGTGTATCCCAACAGGTTGTAAAGCATATAGTGTACCTAAAATATTTTAAGTAGTTAATTTTTTTTATGATTGCTTCAAAATGCAATTATACTTGTTCTCCGTAAAACAAGAAGCTATAAAAATGTCTTAGTTGCATTACTTAACTGGACGAACATAAACATTGTTAAAAATAAAACAAATCATTCTAATTGCCAACAGATTATTTCACAAGACCAAAAAATTGAAACACACTTAATAACTAGGCCTATGTGAAAGTAATATTTAGATGTTTATAGTAAAACAAAACCATAAAAATGTTTTTAAACTAATTTTTATTTTTGAACTAACTGAATGCAACTGCTAGTTCAAATTTTAATTATTGCTGACCTTATGGACACTGTCCTATCCTAATGGCTATTGTATTTATTGATACTTTTGAACTTGATTATTAAATTTGAAGAGGAGTATATTCAGAAGAAAGTCAATGAAAGATTTTACATTTTATCAGCAGTAAAGTTGAAATGGATGAAGTATCTGGAATGTAATTGATTTGGAATTATGATGTTTTCTTTTCATAAATATAATTCACAATTGAATTAAGTCACAATTTTAATTAAACAGTAAAATAAATTAATATTGTGGTTTGCTGTGACATTCTTCTGCTTCACTCACATGCTTGTTTGTCACTAAAAATGTATGTTTTGTTGTCTGGTGCATTAGCAAAGAAGCTGGTGGTTGTCCGACACAAGAATATGCAACATACAATTGACATTGTGAGAAGCATGGATTTTCAATATTGCCACAAACATTTAATGGCCAAATTTGTGATTTTTTTATAGTCATTGCAAATGCTATTAGGACGAAAAATTGTAACGTTTTAAACTCAAATAGCATGGCAATCCAACTTATTGAGATTAGTGTTATTTAAACATGATTTATAGATTACTTGAACCATATCAAATAGCCCCCTAAAGGGAGCGAGAATTTCCACCCTCCACATATAGTATAAATATCTTATTTATCTTTTCATCAAAGAATTGTTAGTTTGACAACGTTGTTTATCAGTTTCACCGCTGCAAGCTGGATGCCATAACAAAGATGTGGTGTTTGATACTACTCAACATAACGAATTCCAATTCAAGTAATTCTAATAAGTTAAAACATTTGGTTGGATAGTTGATGACATCTTGGGTAGTAGTGGAATCCACCGATGTGTACTCATACATTCTACATCAATTTTACTAAAGGTCCTGAAATTTAATTTGTTGACAGTGTTTTTACAACCAATATATAATAGCACATTTAATCAACCAATTAGAAAGTGTAATTTTTAGCAGTGTTTGTGAATACCTTTAAGATGAGTTAGGTCTTTAAATCAATTGACTATAAAAAATGTGCAGTGTGAGAGAGTGTAATGCAGCTGGTGTAAATGTTAACTGCGATTTGCCATTCCCTGTGTCTGGCAATTGTTTTGAAAATACTTCAGATTAGTGGTTCTGCAACTTGACATGCATGTTCATACCTAATTTGAGCGTCTCAATGTTTTATACAAATCGGATGACACACGCATTAAATTCATCAGCTGGTATTGACTATAGAAACAATTTATTTTTCATGACCATCATATATTCTCCAGATTATTTTATATCTTTTCCACAACCGTAGATAAAACATCAAAAGAATTATCTCTACCTATCATTTGAATAAATAGTTATGTATGGTTTTGAGTTCATATAATCCCTTAGAAAAAAGGACATTAACTTTTTCATTAACTCATACTCCGTAAAATTTTTAGAATTTTTCTTTCCTTAAAAACTAATTTAAAATATTCATTATACTGGTTTCAAATAGGATGAACTATATGCTGTGTTATAAATTTATAAACTTTCATCGGAACAGTTCCAGCACGGTATATAACATTTTCATAGTTATTACATTATGTGCATAGCATTTGTATAACAAAATTCATAACGTAATGCCCATGCAAACCACAAGATGTGTAGGGCATTTGCGATAAATAACATACATCCTTATATACAGCTTTGGCATTATCCAGTTTACTACAGAACCACATTAGGCATGACAGGTTTTATTGTATTACAAATATTTCAACACAAAAAATAGCTTAATCAGTTCTAAAAATTTTCAAAATATGTGCATACCAATGAACAGAATTAATTTGTATTTATAGAGATTAAATGGATCATTATTCACTATTATGGAATTGTTATAAGCAACACAACAAATTATAATCACAAGGACCTTTTTTTTCAAGCTCCGATCTAACGTCATGACGGAAGTGGTAAGCGCATTGTGTCAAAAGTTTAAAGATGACTGAATGTCAAATTCAGGGAATCTCAAAGCTGAAGCCAGTCAGCGAGTTTTGTGGGTGTCAGCCAACATCTTTGGTACCGAGCAAGCACAAATCTTTTAGTACTCAAATGTTCTGTAACAATAGAGTAAAGAGGAGATCTTGAAACTTCTGGAAATTCCAAAGACAAAGCACTTATTGGAAATATACAGGTTTTTCTAAGCACTTTCTCAATTTGTTCAACAAGACCCTCTATAGCAACAGACTTGCTTTCTTAATCTCCTTCATCATGCACATCAGTTCGGCCATCTGTAAACTTTCTACACCGTTCACTTACAACACTATTACTAATAATGTTTTCTTCGTAAACACGGCACATTCTCTGATGGATTTCTCCTCCACTACTCCCTTCTGCTTGCAAGAAACGAATAACACTCCTCAATTCACATATAAAGGGAGAATCAATAGAGGTTGCCATGTTTTTGAGACTGCTGCTCAGCGCAAACTAGCTACTTGAACTCGGCAGTGACAAATGTTCCCCCAGCTATAGCGGGAAATATGCGCGATGGACTACTGCCCACACCATGGACCTGTCACGTGTTTGGCAAGCATGGCTTGAGATTGGAGGTTGAAAAAAATGGCTCTAATAGTTTTGTTTGTATCTATATAAATCTGAAAAATAGTTTAACAATTTTTTGAAAAATACAAAAATAAAGACTGAATTTTAGATGCAGATTAAGCTGAAAAGTAAACGAAAGATATATGATATACTGATTGGAAACCTGGTAGGAGATCAACGTAATTATTTCACATGAATATATTTTCCAATTGTTGGGTATACATGAAACAACATAATGCCAGTTGTGTGTTACTAACCAAAGCAATTGAAAAGAAGCAAAACAAAATAATAATATGTTTAGCCTAGGAGGCGAGAATCAGTTAGCATTGTATAAGAACACAACCAAGTAAAACAAAAAAAAAAAAAAAACAAAAAAAACAAAGAGGAATTCTCACTCTGAAATAAATAGATGGTCCCGCTAGTATAGATAGGGTTCAGAATAGGAATGTAAAGAAAGGAATTAAAAAATACAAAACGATAAACTCTTTCACACTGATATAACTACTATTTACTTGTTTGATGGTTGGTTTTAAGTGTCCAGCCAAAACAATGTGATGTTAAGATGTTACTATAGACTAGGTTAAATTCTTATACAATAAAAAGATGGGTCTTGTTTCCTGTTCTATTAATCAATTGAAAAGGAAGCTGATACAATAAAGCACATTATTGATAAAGCCAAGCTTTTAAAGCACATGCCTAGATTTCAAAATAGATAAAAAAAGGTTCAAATTAGATCAATTGTTACATTTAAACCTTAAACTATAACAGAGCTAAGAAAATTATAAAATTAAGAATTTAAACCAGAAAGTATGCATTATTATTTTTTTTTAATTATAAAAAAAATTTTGAATGCAAAAAACTTTAGTGAATTGGTAGAACTTTAAACAATATTTTGATTCAAACCTGATCGTTCAACCAACCTTCACCATATTATACTAAAATGACAATATGAGTAGATTAGAAGTAGTATTATAGCCTTTCACATATTCAAATGTATTTATTATAGAGAATACTTACAAATCCATTGGTGTGAGACCTCCATCACTTTGCATAAACAAAACATTGACGCCTTTCAAATTATCTTTGAATCCGGAGGCAAAGCCCTACAATTAATAAAACTGAGTTGTATTTTAGACAGTAAATAGTAATATATTAACTTTTTGTAAAGGATGGCATTTAAATAATAATTTTATTTTTGTGTTATAATGTTAAGTCTCATAAAGTATTGTTTTTAAATTTTATGTTTGCATTGAACAAATATTATTACTAATTTAACTTTTACTGTATACAGATGTTGTAAACACAGGTATTTATTAACCCTTCAAGTGATACTCATATTACTCTACAGTGATAGGCCTTTTTATGATGATGCGCAGTGTTTTTTGTTTTAATTCATAAAACATATCAAATATACCTGAAATATAACATATTATATATTAAAATGTTCACTATAATATGTACTAAATGGTAATGATACAGAAAAAACTTACCAAGAAAATTTTTTCATTGTATTATTTACTAATGACCTTGAAAAACAAATTTTTCCAATAAAAATTATATTTTTGAGGCTATTTTTCACAATTTCCATAGTAACATATTTGAAATTCATTATATACAAAAGATTCACAATTTAAGTTTGAACACAAAGATGTATAACACTTGTAGTTTATATTTACATGAAAATTGATTTTGAATATGTTTTTCACCAGCATAAACAAATCGAAAACTGCCAAAAAAATGTACTTTTCATCAACAAGTTCCATATAATGTTTATTTGTATCTGCTTGAAAATATACGACATAGAGTATCAAGTAAAGGAACTCTTTCTAAACCGTTTAGTATAAAATATAGCTGAATTCCGATACTAGTTATTATTTTAAGTAGTTTTTTCACGAACGGCTCGGACCGAGCCGTTATCGATTGAGAGACGGGGTCCCTAACGGCTCGGTCTGAGCCGCTATCACTTGGAGGGTTTCTATTATAATAATTCCATAACCTTCAAACAATTTCAAGTTACAAGGGCAAGTACACCAACCTTTGACTGTTTCATCATATCGCTATTACTTTAATTATATTCACAATCACTAAACAACGTATTGTCAATTTCAGACTAATGTAATTTTCATGTTTCATTATTATATGCAATGAAAACAAACTGTGAAAAGTGAGGACAATGAAAACCAAACACAAAGAAATAGTCCTTCCAGCTCAGTTAGATGATATAAGTTAGACTTTGAAGGAAACAGGATTTTTCCGGACATTTGCCATCGTTCAGTGAAACAAGGAATCAGTAACACTACGTTTCGAGATCTGCAATCTGATCTCTTCTTCAGGTAAAGAACTAACCTAATACATAATTACAAACTAGGTTAAAATAAACAAATCTTACCAAAGCGTTGTGGCACGCCTAAGTCAGGAATCACAACCTACATGTTGTTTGTCAACTACACTAACTCTATAAACATGCACTTAATAAAAAACTATACAAAACACTAATTATTAAAACTGAACTACGGAATGCAGGTCACAACACGTCTTCACTTGTCTACTAACCACCTACGACTCCGTAGTGTTACTGATTTCTTGTTTCACTGAACAAAGGCAAATGTCCGGAAAAATCCTGTTTCCTTCACAATCCTTCCATCGTCAAAAATAACCTTCAAACAGTTAGACTTTGTTACAACTACAATATATTACTTTGGCAGTGCTAAGTTGGCAAACGAACTAATCCGAGATATTTATAAGATTAATTTTTGATAGAAGTTTCAGTTTTTTTGGGCTATTTTGGTAAATTTATTATTTTTAAAGCCGTATTATAAAGCATATGTATAAACTTTGGAACGGGTAGTAGATTTGAGCTCTGGGCTGTCATGTTTGGTGAAGTTATGCAGAAATGTTTGGCAAGTGCTACCATGAGGGCAATTGCATAGGCTGATTTTGTATACAAAATCTACTTAAAATAACAATTAAGCTAGCCAATCTGAAATATTATTTGGTTAGTAGTTGCATAAATACTTCGAAAGGACACTTGATTGATATCTAGTGGAAATTCGGCAACTTAAAATAAAACAGTACTAGGTCAAATGTGGACCACATAACAAGCACGTTTATCGGCAATCAGTCTTGACTGGCATCATGTGACTCTAGGACACCTCAAATAGTAGTATGTGTGTACCTCAAGGGGTTAAAATATTACCATATATATTGTATCACACCAAATGTGGACAACATATCGAGCATGTCTATCGACAATCAGTCTTGAACTGGCTCATGTAACTCTAGGACTGTAACTCTACCTCAAAGGGTTAAAACATTACCATATATATTGTATCACACCAAATGTGGATCACATAACTGTTGTATGTATCAGCAATAGGCCAGTAAAATAGATAGGTATTTATTTGTAAGAAACCACATTAAACTAAAAATGCTGCAGAATTATAAATCCTTTCTCACAAGAAAAGCATAACACAATAATTACTAAATAACAAAAAAAGGCATGAATAAAAATACCGATTAATTAGAGATTATATAAGCCTTCATAAAACATATAAATAAACATAGAACAGTTATTCTTATATTATTACAGAGACCATATGATGAGTAACATCTTGCCGTCTAGTTTTCTCACTGTAACACATGCTTCACAGTAGGATTGGTAAGATATGAGTAAAAAGAAATAGATCCCATCTAAAAACATAACTATGGCACTTAAACATAGTTTTGTGATAACAGTAAAAGTAATTTCGTAGACATATGTAGCACTTCATTTAACATGTAATTATCATCCTCAAACATCCCCGTCATTGTAGCGTCCATCGACACGTGAAAACATCAATGAGATATTTTTATTTTACTATGTTAAATTAATGAAACACATTAGAAAATTTCACTGAATAACTGAAAAGATTCTTGTTTGATTGTTATATGATAACAATATTTTACATTATTGATTGGTAAAACTACCAACTGTTAAAGTTGAAAAAAGAAGCTGCTCTTGTTTCTTCAGTCCTCGTGTACTATTACTGCCACTCTGTATTGCACCTGTTTTTGAGATTGTGATGTATAAAACAAATAATTTTATGTATTAGTGGTATTTAAAATGTAGTGTAGTGTATTTTAGTGCAGTGTAGTGTTGTGAAGCCATTAATTATTGATTATTACCCAAAAATATTTTTTTTCTTTTTACAGAAAACTAAACTAGGCCTAGCCTATTCTTATTTTACCAATTTTTATTCTGAAAAATGTCAAATGTTAATGAATTGGAAATTGACCCGCTACTTCTACTTATTTGCGATTTTTAGAGTGTTTAAAATTTCTTATAGATATATTGTATAGTAAAATAAAAGTACTACTATTGTTTTTTAATATCTTTTTTTTTAGTGTAAAAAAGCACTTTTATGCAGGGTAAAAATGAATTGGAACACAGTTTCCTAAATATTTCATAACTTATTTTATTTGATTATTGAATGTAACAAATTTCATTTCAATTTTTTCTGAATACAATTTTGTGACAATACATACACCCTAAAATATAAAAACTTTGATCTAACTAACGAGTATTATCATTTATTCATGAAGTTATTTTATTACTAAGGAAAATAAAACGTAAGACTTCATAAATTTAGTTATTGTTTAGTATAAAATATTATACTATGTAGGGCATAACTTATATTTATGTTAGAAGACTACAATTTGATATGGCAATAGTCAGGCTGTTTTTGGCCATTTACATTTTTATTTTTTCCATAGTAAATTCTTAGAATATATATATATATATATATATATATATATATATATATATATATATATATATAAATTCTAAGAGCATAAATAGTAATGAGATATAATTATGAAAGCTATAGAATACTTCAGTAAAACTGTCCATATTACAGATGATCTGAAATATTTTAGTAAAAAAAAAAGTATTTGATTACATATAAATTCTTATTTTGATCATCTAGAAAAAGAAAAATGTATTTATTATTGCAAATAAATAAATATTTTGCAATAGTACATTTAAATTACTGTACAGAAGAGATAGTTTTACAGTACTGTATTAAGATAATTATATTGAGAACAAAGAATACTATTAGTTTACCCGAACATTTTGGTGTTGAACAAATTAAAAAAAAAAGTATGTCTATTACAGATTTTCTTCCACATATTTACATTACTTTTGTACATTTTTGATATTGGTTCTTCACAATATTTATGATAATAAAAAAAATTCTAGGAAGAAGAATTATGTAAAAAATTTTGTACAGTTCCTTTTTTTATTTACATAACCCTGATCTACATTTCTTTAAAAAAAAATCTATGTACAACAATGTACAATTAACACTTTGTACCCTGAGCCCGAGTATAGGTCGGGCCGCGTCGGCAGCGCCTGCTACCGGCGCCCGAGTATAGCTCGGGTCATGTTATTTAATTGTATTATTTAGCTCAGTCATCTTATTTTTTGGATTAAAACATTTTGATTATGTTCATTGGTTGTCTAAGTTCTTATTTGTTGGTTTTGAGATCCCTGGGTCACGTTTTAGTATGAAATACGTATATTTATCGTCGTACTACAAAGCGAGTCTAGACAGCTGATCGTAGGCGCCGCGGCTGATCGTCGGTACTGTCAGTTTGCTTTGTAGTGTTTTCACGTTGTGTGTTGTTGTGAGTCTTAGTGATGTCTTCTACAAATCTTGCCGACAAATACTGAAGCAAATGTTATTATAATGTATTATAAATGTGAATTTAACTGTTTGTAAATAATCAGAACTTTAGTTTCTTACTGAATGAAGTAAAGGCAAATGCAAGCAATGTGAGGTCATCCGTGTGTTTTGTTTTGTATTTATACTCGCTTTGTTCTTTCTTCTAGACTTTCCGTTGATTTTATTTTATATTATTTACTTATTATTTTCGAGTTTAAATAATATGGGTGATGAAATCAAAAGTGATGCAATTCGCGATCTTTTGTTTGACTGCGAGTCGGAAAGTGACGATGATTTTGATACACACCTGGGACCAAATATTGATTTTATGAACGATCTAAACGGAAATTTGCGTGAACCTGTATTTGATTCAGACCATTGTGCTTTAAAAATTACCACTCTAAGGCAAATTATCTGAACTAACAAGCTATGTAGCAAAAACTTTTTTTTGTATTTTTTACATAACATTCAATATTAATGTAATAATTTTTATTTTGAAAATAAACTTTATATTTGTAATACATTTAAAAAAAGTATGTATCTCTATCTTTAAAAAGATATATAGTATGAGTTTATAACATAATTACTGTAATATCACAGAATTTTTTAAAAGCATCATAAAACCCCCAGGGAGCCACGCCGAAACATGTATTAGGGGCCCAGGGTACAAAGTGTTAAAGAAAATGTTGTATGCATGGTGGTTTTTTTTCTAAAATAAGCTTGCAAATTGCTGAAGATGGGGTGGCCATGTTGAACAATTGACATGGTGCAGATCTAAGGATAACATTTCAATTTTGAAAGGCCATGGGGAAAAGGAGAATCAATGTTATGATTTTCAGACTTGTAAAACAAAATAAATTAGATATCAATCAAGCAAGTGAGACACTACCTGGACATATTTCTTGATATGAGGTGTGAGGTAAGCGTCAGCACAGGCTGTGAAACCTCTGGCCACAATGCGCAACATAGGCATGACTTGGTGAGAGAGAGAGACATGATCAAACCCTGCCTTCTCCGCCAACTTTCCCACCAACAACTCATCCTCTACATATCTGAAATCCATCATTACATTAAGTTTAATTAATATAGTTTTTACTAAACTTATATAAAAATGTATTTACCAGTCAGGTTTTACCAAAATATAACTAGATATGATAGTGAATTATAGAAATTAGTTTATTGCCTATATTACTTTTTTAACCCTTTCAGGGCCAGGACCAAATATGAGATGTTGCAAAATTTTTTCACATATCATATCCCCTGTGACTAGTCAAAAGTGCCAGGCTAAAATTGGCGATTTTGCAGTCTCTAGGATTAAAATTTATAACTTCTCATAACAATTAGAGAATGACCTAAAAGTTGCACCAAATTACTCGTATAGATGTATACTATCAACAATAAATATATAGATGTAGTTTTAAGTAATTTAAAATTAAAAAAATAGTGTTTTAATAGATTACATACAAAATTTTTTTATTTTTTTGTAAATAACTAAAAAAGGAAAAATAATTTTACCGTGGGAAGCTATTTTATTATATTGTACATTTAGAAAGGAACAACCATACAAAGTTTTGTGTTATTTCTCTCATAAATAAATTTTTTATGACACATTTTATATAAATACGCATAATTGTACTTCGCAACAAGTGATAAAGCAACTGACTCTTACACTGCAAGAAACTTAAAATAAATATTCACATTATTGATTTACCAGTAAACAGATGATTGTAGGATCCATAAACAGTTTCAATACAGTTAAAAACACTATTTACTAAGAAATATTTACACAATTTTATTTGAAATTTACTTACACTTTTTCTATTTACAAATATGCTACTTACAATCCCGTGAGATCGCAAATTGTCAGTCATTGTAACTACTACAAACAATAGCTAAGCACGTAACTACTAACACTACTAATATTTAAAACCACAAAATAAAATAATAAAGGAGAATCCAGCATAAAATAGTACGATTACAATAAAGCATAAAGAATTAACAACAATAGATCGAGTCAGCTGATAATGTCACGTGACAATTAAGAAATAAAAATGCATAGACCTCCAAAATAAAAATGATATTCATATTAATTATCTACAAATATACCAGGGAATAAAAAAACATAAAACTTTAATTATTTGACGTCGTATTTATTTAAGAAAACGACGAATATCAAGGCGGCAATATATTGTATGTCAGCGACGGCAATATATTACTTTTCAGACACGATCTGTGGCGGCAATATATTGCCGCCTGGCCCGGAAAGGGTTCAAATTCTTATCTATAGAATGTCACACATTTTCTCCTGTCAAAGTCAAGGCCAAACAAATACTGTCACAGCAAAAGATCATACCAACAGTTTTTTACTGGTAGAATTTGTACCACAAGGAACAAGAATTAATGCAGAAGCCTACTGCACAACCATAACCAAGCTCCACCAAGCAAACAAAACAAAAGACACAGCAAGCTGACAAAGTGAATTTTGCACGTTTTTTGCAATCAGAAAACGTACTACTGACAGAATTTCACAGGCTGTAGAGTATTCAATAATCCTAAAGAGTTACATTTGTAGGTACTACAGAGCTGCATGTGACAAGTGAGTTTGCAAGGAATGCAATTACATGAACTATTAATGGCCCTTACTTTAAACACGTCCCTGACACTGCAATCACATTACAGTTTAGACAACTAATTAAAGCCAATTTGTTTTTGGTCTGTCTTTTATATTATTTTATAACAAAGACATACATCATAATAAAAATGATTAAATACAAAATAATTATAGCATTTTGTTCATAACATACACAAATTTTAACATTGGCTATCTATACTATTAAATTAACAACAAAAACTAAAAAAATAAAACCAATAATTTTACTTATAAAAATTGTAAGATATAAATGTATTTTTAAGAAATTTGAATCATATCATGAAAACATAATTCCCATAAGTTTAACACATTGACTGTGACGGACGTCCATCACTGCTATTCCCACTGTCCTAAAGTCGTTACATGAGTCATGTCTTAGTATAGATGTTAATGAAATTGTCAGCATTTGGTTATGATTGTTGATGTATCTTTATCTATAATTTTACAATTTATCCAAAAGGAAAAGTTATTCTTTTACTAGTCACTCAACTGACCAAAAATATGGTCTCTCTTAAGAGCGTTATTTAAAATACAAACTAATAAATATGAGACTAACGTGTAAGAGTGCATGAGAACAACGGCCACGCTGTTGATGCCTCGAGCCTTGAGGTCAGTGAGCTGAGAGAGTAAGCTTGCTGAGTCTAATGGCCGTGTGATGTACAGTGGCTCCCCTGTCTTGCCCTCCACTCGCTGGTACTGGTGATTCAGACTGCACCGCCCGTCCATAGCTGGCACCACCCTGCAGTCCACCTCCACCACCTCCTCATACAGCACTCCAGGTGTCACTATCTCCTACGTCACACATCAGTTAATTAGTTCTAACCTTACTTATATTCACACTTCATTTCCATGATCATGGCATTTATTCTTATACAGTTTTTATAAAATAATGATAAACAAAAGTTTATTCCATACTTGGAAACACATTCAGCCTGAAATTATATCCAAATTGGTACGCTTCATAATTTTTCTTAATTTCAAGTGAATTTTTTATATTATTTACCAAAAAGATATTAATGTAAGCATTTAAAAACATGAAAATTGATCATAACAATGTTTGTAAAAATATATTTGTATTCTATTATTAGAATAGATTTGTTAAGCACATTTTACAAACACTGCATGTACTTGGTTAGTATCCGAGCTTAAACTTAAAAATGCCTCTTGATCAATATTTTTTAACAAGTCGTCTTCAATTGAAAGGTCTTTATTGGAATGAACTATAGCTAATTAGTTGTGTTTTGCATAATGTCATTACTGAACTATAATAAGAAATATTTAAACAGTACCTTCAAATGAGCAAATGATTTCCAGCTTGTATATTGAGCTTCCATATTGAGACAAATAAATCCATCATAACAGATTTGATTGATTATGTAGAAAACATAATGTGCTGTTGTAACCTTCCACCACTTTCATGCACCTTTGTTATTTCATTATTTTTTGTAATGATGAAAAGATTCCCAGAAATCCATTGCTCACTTATAATCACAACTTATACTTTGGCAAATACAGTTGTAGTATAACTACATCTGGTAATGAACTATTTGGCATCATCCCTCAATCAACCACAGAAGTCAACAATATTATCACACTCTAAAAGTCCTTGTGAAAGTGATGAGTACATGTCTGTTTTGGTCTCTACACATTACAGGCTGCTAGAGGCTAGAGACTGTAAATAGGAGATTTTTGAAGAATTTAGGTGTCACGATGGGTTGGCATTATCATTATGTGCCAGAAGGAACTGTGTCTGCAACCAATGAGAGTGCGAAGAGATGTCGCAGATGTCACCTTCTTACACAGAATTGTCAGTTCTCTCTTTCATTACTTTGTCAGCTTGACAACAATGACATACTGTGAGCAATATTTATAGTCTATGTCACATATATTTGATAAACTTATATTGATCTTGACTTGCCTATGTAGTTCTGTGGAATATCTTATGGCTGAATAAATATTTATTCTATTATAGTCTTGAGATACTTTTAAATGTAATTTCAGGGTGCCTACTGGAACAAGATCAACAATATTTTTCATCTGCTGTTTCAAAAGCATACTATATAACTATAGCATTCCACTGTTTTCATTCCTTGTCTCGAAAATCAGATTTCATCTGCGATTGATTTTTTTCACTATAAGCTTTTTTGATATAAAAAAAATACATCACTCATTTGTTTCACCAACAAGGTTCTTTTATCTAAATTACATTGATGTTCATTATTATTCATTTATTTATTGTTTTATATTTATTTACTTTAATATTGTCCCTTGCTAACACTGTCATTTTATATATATATATATATATATATATATATATATATATATATATATATATATATATATATATATATATATATAAAGATAATTCTAAATACACATATCACTTTTTCTAATAGCTATCATCTAATTATAATAACATTTTAAAACTAATTTACTATTGGAAATTGAAATAAATACAAGTAAATACAGAATAAGATAAAGGCAATTGTTTAATCAAAGCCTTCCTTGATAGGACAAAAGTTAGAAATTAAGCTGGCATCAGTCAATGCATACTTGAAAGATATTTAGACAATAATGAGGTAAGAGACCTCAAATGAAGGATGAAAGAAATAAAATATTTTATACCTCAAGGAGTACAGGTCCAATTTTTGTTCTGGATCTACTTTTATAGAGTCACTGATATTATGTTAACAAAAACTAACATTGCTTTTTTGCAGATGATATGAGTATGTCTGTGAAAATTGGGCAAAGGTACATGGCACAATTTATGAAAATCATTCATGGATCTTTCACCAGGGCAATCAACTATACTTGTTCTTTATGCGAAGACCTTTGTGACCAAGCACAAAATTTATGTGTTGGACCACCTGCTATTACTAGTCAAATTACCTCCTTGTGGATTTTTCACTCAAATCCAGTCATCTATGAGAGAAACAAATTTCAAGTCTATTTAACAGTGATAGCAAAAGTGTCAGAGGTTACAAGCAATCCTTACCAAAAGTGACAGAGAGGTTACAAGCAATTCTTACCAAAAGTGACAGAGGTTACAAGCAATCCTTACCAAAAGTGTCAGAGGTTACAAGCAATCCTTACCAAAAGTGACAGAGGTTACAAGCAATCCTTACCAAAAGTGACAGAGGTTACAAGCAATCCTTACCAAAAGTGACAGAGGTTACAAGCAATCCTTACCAAAAGTGACAGAGGTTATAAGCAATCCTTACCAAAAGTGACAGAGGTTACAAGCAACCCCTTACCAAAAGAACTTCCAGCACTGCTTTACACAGTGGACAATCATTAATAAATGTAAGACGTAATAGGAAATAGTTAATTTAATTACAAATATGCTATTCTTATTTAGACATAATGGATTTTTTACTTTGTTTTTATATCCTGTTTTTAACACTCTCCACCATTTCAACCATCTTTTACTAAACTTATTTTTATTGAATTACTATATAAAACTATGGATAGAATTCAGATGTATTGTAACAAAGAATTAATACCAGATCAAATATTTTTGGTCTTGCTTGGTTTCCAATGTAGAGAACATCCTTAAAGCCCTTGGTGATGAGGAGAGCCATTCTCTCACCCTTGCGCTCCAACAGAGCATTGGTTGCCACTGTCGTGCCCATCCGAATCCACTCTATCAGTGATCCATCCACTGGCTCAGAAGCTGGCATTGGCACTCCTGTCTCCTATGAAAATATATATGTATGTTATAAACCTCTGAATATGCCTGGACATGGCATATTCATATTATATTCAGTGAGCTCCACCAAGAGGTTTGCATGTTTAAGCTTCCATAACATGCTTATTTACTAAACTATCATTTTGAAACTGTACAAATTTACAGTTAGAATATCAAGAATAGTTGTAAAATTTACAACTCTCTCATTCTCACAGAAGCGTAATGGTGGTCAAAAGAAAAATCCCAATTTCTTTATCTCTATATAGTACTTTTCAATAAATGCTCTGTGCAATACTTTTCAATTAAACAGGGTTAAAACAGCTGATTAAAGTATTTTTAACATCGGTTTGATTAAAACAGACAACACTAACACAAAACATTGCAAAGTGATTCTTTTGAGTGCAGTTTTACAATAAAGTTTATATTGAATATACAGTAGAGCAAAAAGTATTAAGTGTTGTGCATGCACCGTTGCTTTTTATAATATTTAGGAATTTTAGACAATTTCAGGTTGCTTTCCAAGGTGTTACACTATCAGAAATCAGAAAACTATCATCTAAACCACTAATAACTAAATGGAAGAATTTGTTATTTGAAACATAAAGCTTACTAAAATGTACGGTCGAACTGCAGATTAGGAAAAAGAAGAACTGGTATGTGCTTCTCTACTCTGCTTACCAAGTAAACCAAAATCATTGAGAAAGATAAAACTTCAGTACAAAGAATTTTAAAATCATTAAATTAAATTTTCTAAAAGCTTCAAATAGCCCATAACCTGCTTGAGGATGATCTGGACAGAAGAATAGAATTATGTTATGGTCAACTTTCTATTGCAATAAATGTTGTAGTTTATTTTTATTTAGGGAGAGGATGTTAAAATGCTTTTTGTACAGTGAGAGGCTCGTTGTCCCCTCAATAGTGCAGGACACCTGCAGACTCATTGTCCCATAGACTACCGGCTAAAATCGCCTCATTACCGAGGACACTAAGGTTTTTGTCTACTTTTTTCACCCCGAGTACAGACTTGCCACAGTGCTTCACACAGTTCCAAGTGTCCTCTCCCTGGACTATAACTCCAATGATGTTCTTGGGAGTGACTGCAAAGCCGATCTCAGCAGAGAGAGAAGCCCACCACACATACCACCTCTCGCATTAAAAAAACATGTGCAAAACATTGTGTCGATGACAGCGGACATGACTTGAGGTTCCATGACCTCCCTGTGCTCAGCCGATCTGGCATACGAGTCGGATCGGTTCCTGGCTCCCTGCACAGCTCTACGGAGACATCTCCTCCGGAGTTCAGGCGTCCATCAATTGACTGGTTTCTTTCTTCACTCGTCGACGAGAGACACCGGGCATGGACTGTTTACACGCAGACGAGATGAGAGTCATAGTTGCTGTGACCAGATCTTCAGCGCTTCCATGATGACCAAGCGTCTTGTTCTTGACGAGATCCTCAAATGAGTTTTTGTCCAGACATTCCAGCGTCGAGGCAGAGGAGCAGAATTGTTATCTGGATTCGCCTGTTCGGAAAGGAACTTAAAAAATTATGATCTGGTGGTCGATGGCGGAATAGTTCTCACTGACGTTTCTGTCGGTAATTCGGTGGGCAATTCCTTCAGATGATAATGAGATGTCCAGTGTCATCTCTCCATACCCTGGACGACTGAAGGTGGAAACGCCGCCCTTGTTAAGGATTATGGAGTCCCGACCTGGTAGCCATTTCCAGGATGTAACGGCCTCGAGAGTTTGTCTAGAAGAACCCAACTCTACTGCTCTGGCATTAAAATCACCACAAAGATGTCCGCTGTCAGTGATGTTCCTGATCTCATCCTCAAGGTAATCACGGTAATGAAAGTCCGCAATGTTGATTTGGTGTGAGTTAGCAGGAGAAAAAGGTGAAACCCTCGCTCCTCACCCAAATGAAATCGTTACCCTAGCTGGTTACCAGGAAAGGTGCCTTTCTGAGGTTAAGAATCCAGATTGCCGGAGTGCCAGAAGGATCCGAGAACTACTGCAGGGAGCGACGGTTTCTGATATTACTCACTGAAAAGCAAGAGCCACGCTCAGAGGCAAACTGGTACAGCAGATCATTTGCTGTTTTGCTCCTCTGCATGTTTAATTGAGAATTCTTATCATTTCTTCTGAGACTGGACTTCTGGAGTGCTTGTTTATACACCCCGCAGCGACTAGACCTAGCCGAATGTCTAAACTGGCTTCCGAACACAGGACGCCAGACTCAGCGGCGGTGCATGTACTGGCCTTGTGGCCCTGGCCACCACACTTTTAGCAGAAACTGCTCTTGATGGGACCGCTGCAGCGATTGGTTTCATGAAGTTTTGCCACATCTCTGGCACCCAGGGTAAGAATTGCCATCTTCTGTCCACGAAAATTGACCTTTGACACGCTAGGCTACTTCAATGGCATTACCAAGGGCAGATTTGAGCGGACATCCTTGCCAAAAAGGGAGCAGAATCCACATTGGTGGGGCCTGAGCCAGGTTGTGAGATAGCCTTCTCCAACATTAAAGCTCTGGTCAAAGATTGGGAAAAGAGGACAAGACACAAGAATTGGAGTAGAGCCTCAGGTTTAAGACTATCCAAATTGTTTATCTCTCCTTACGCTAAAGGGTGGACAGCTCTCCTAGACCAGAATAAGGAGGATATAAGACTGATATTAGGAATGTTGACAGGACATGGCCCTCTGAGGAAGCACCTTATGAAGGTAGGCCTTAGTCAGAGCAGAGAATGTAGACTCTGTGGAGAAGAGGAGGAGTCAGCGGAGCACATTTGGTTGGATTGTCCTGCCATCGTAGAGACTTGGAAAAGATACTTGGGAGCATATCTCCTCAGCCCCAAGGACATTAGAGAACAGGAGCCCTTAAATCTGATTGGTTTTTGCAAAAGCCTCGGTCTTTGAGGGCACAAATTAAAAGTAAGGGAGACACAAAGGTCCTTTTTAGGACTAAGTGCGGGGACAAACTGTCCTCTTCCCTCAGGAAGGAAAAAAAAGAGGGAAGATTTGACGGCGTTGCCTACTTCCATTTCGGTAGTGAGTTTTGTCCAGGTCCCTCACTACCAGCGTCGACTTGGGTTCGAGGACACGGACTATCGCGTTAGTACCCAAGATGGATTGAAGTCGGTGCTGAAAGTGGACTTACTCACGGCGGCTTCTCTGCACTCGACAAGAAGATTGCTGGCACAGGTCTTCCTGTGGCCCTTAATTCCGGTGCCCCTCTCATCAGCCTTTGCCTTCTGACGATGTCCCCCAGCACATTGGTGTAGGTTTAACCTTCCTACGGCATGATTAAAAGAGTGTTCAGACAATTCCTGAGGGACTTCTTCGGAGGTTTCTTCTTCTCCCTTATGCCAGCTTGATCTTCAGGTTGCTGAGGAGGGGTTTTCTTCCTGGACTTCCTCCCGATGACCTTGAACCAGAGACCAGATCTCTGTGTCCACATCTGCTGGTTCTTCCATCTTCTTTTTGTCTACCTCACACTCGGCAGTATAAATCTGATAGTAGGCACAACATCAATTATTACAATACCAATAATCCTCATATTCTAGATGAAAAACAAATTAAATTGAAAGAAATTACTGTATGGGCGTCTTGAATCAACGTCTATTGATCTATTTTTCAGTTCCAGAAATAAGGCAAGCAATTTTCCAACAAGATGGTGCTGCACCTTACTATATAAATTCATTCAAGAATTTACTAAGACTCTTTTTCAGTTTTGGATTGGTCTTGGTAGTTATTTGGATTGACCAACCAGATCTCCTGATTTAACTGTGCGTGACTTTTTCTTATGGGATTACATGAAGGAACAAGTGTACACCCTCAGTTGTAACAATGGTGATGATTTAAAAAACTTTATCAAAGAGGGACTTCTTCAAATACCCCAGAACTTTTTAAGACTTAACTTGTGGATTTCAATTTAAATAAATTAGTTTTACAGTTAACTTTTCATTACTATTTAGTTAAAAAGAATCGTTTCCGTCAGCGACTTTAAATATTTTTCTTTCAACCACAATCCTGTGAACAGGAAAATTTTACAAACCATTCTTGATATTCTAATTAAAGACTGTAAAGTTTCTAAATAATCAGTCCGTAAACAAACATGTCATAATAGCTTAAAAATATTTATCTTATTTATCTGTAAAAACACACACACACACACTATATTTAAATATTTTATATTACATTTTTTACTGTTGGTGTACATGTCTGTACATATCTGTCATTTTTGCAGTGAGTTTCAAATACTAAAAGTGTAATTTAGTGAACTTTATCTCTCCTACAAAACTCAAGCCATTGCACTTTGTAAGTATAACCAAGCTATGAATAGAAATAAAAATTCTTGGGCACTAAAATGCCATTAAAAATAGCATGCCAATGGATTCAAATTTATGCCATAGTATTTTTGTGTAATCAACAGAAATAGTACTCTGATCATCTCACAAATTAATTTGTGTCTTTGAGTTCAACAATACAGTGTGAAAAACACATTAATATTCCTATAAGGAAACAAGAACAAAATGAACTACCTAGTATAATCTAAAGCTATTATATTTAATGACTAGTGTGAAGAAAGAGGGTATTAGTCCAATTAGTACACAAGTTAGAATGTTTAAAATGTTGATTTTTTCTGAAACACACAACAGTAGGCTTTAGGAGAATGATATAACAATAAAGTGTTTTATCTTATCTGAAGTATGATTAACATGTGAACTTAATAAAATAAAGAATCATAGACTGCAACTTAATTCATTGAGACAGTTAATTCCATTATCAGGAATTTGGTTTGTTATGGCTTACATTTTCCCAATGATAGTCCAAGATAACCAATCAATCAATATAACAGTAAGGCCACAACTGTGAATTTTTTAGCAGGAATTTACAAACTCAAAATACAATATATTATAGGAAAACAATTAACCAAAAAATAAATGGAAAATGGTACTAAGTGGTGGTGGTGGTGGTTTACAAACAGTATACATTGTGTTACTGTTTAAATTTTATGGTGGCGGCTAGATGCAACAAGGCCTACGCACAGGCAGATTGTCCATGTAGGCTTTCCAGTATTGATATATTTTATTGCGTAACTCTTTACATTTCTCTTACATTTTCTTCTATACATAAGCTGTTGTATAAATAATTATAGCTATTTCATCTAAGAAAAGATTGTATACATGAATATATAAACTGCTGGAATGAGGTTCTGGGTTAGGTTTTGTTTAGAAAATCTAGTCACACATTTAACTTGTAATTGTTTTCCCTTATTTACCACTTAGCTGCAACAAGAACAGTTTCAAATTTTTTTTAATATTCTCTATAAGGTAATTCATTTGACAAGACATGAATTAAATTGGAAGTAACAATTTAAATAAACAAAGTAATTATTCAAATAGTAATTATTTTTATTCTCTAAAACATTACTTTTTGATTTAACATAATAAGTTTATAAACTGTATTTTTTAACAAAGATTTCATTTGTTTAATAATAATATATTTATCCTAGCATATGTCCTGATCTACAATGTCCTATCTTACAATGACGTTCATTACAATAATTATTTTATTACAGATACAATGAAATATGTACAGATTGTTTTTACTTTATTACAAATATGTCTTAAATTCAGAGATTTTTTCAACAATATAAATTTAGGTTTTAGTTTTTACATAAAGAGGAAATAATTTTTAATTTATGCAAAGAAAGAGTAATGGTATAATTTTTTCCTTGACTAAATCTTTAATGATATGATAAAGGCATGTGATTCATCATATGCAAGCACTAAAAGAGAGAGAATGTTTACGTAAATATACATAAGTCAAAATCACCTGTTCCTTCATTTTGCTACAAAACGGGAATTTTAAAGATATTTTCAATCCTAGAACATTGTTAAATAATGGAATTGTAGTTTTTAAAAATGTATGAGGACAATTGGTTTCCCTTTATTTAAAATTATTCATGGGTGATGTACAAATTTTTTTAATTTTAAATATTTTTAAACAAAAAACGAGACAAATACACTGTATCTAGTAAATGATATTACCTATTCGTGGAGCTAGAAAATTATTACTTTCTAAATAGATTTTCTCACTCCTAGCCCCCATCATACATTCCTTATAAAATATAAAAAGTAGGTAATGTAAAATTAAAACAAAATTTCAGTATATATTACATGATACACATTTCAAAATTCTCCTTGACATGTACTAATTGATGTAAATTAAAGAACATTACTCTAGGGAAGTTATAGCATGACCGGTGGGATGCGCGTGAGGAGTGGAGGAGTTGAGCGCGTGGGGGCACAATCTAAAGTAGGGGAGGGAATACGGTGCTACTAACCCTACTGAGAGTTTTCGGCTCCCGTCTCATAGTGGTGGCGGGAGCCGAATATTGTAGTGTTTGCCAACATTTCTAGACCCTTATGTTCTTACCACGGTGGTCTTTTATGATGAGGAATTTAGTATAGGAGACCTTGAGAATATTTGAACATTTCTAGACTCTTTTGAAGTTACGGCGACGGACTTTTATGATGGGGAATTCAATACAGGAAATCTTGGGACCGGATGTACGTGATCTTAACAATGACTATGTTCTGCCGAAATTGTGTTCATAGCTCACCCTTCTTAATGAGTTCGCAGTAGAGATACCTGGTGGTAAGAAAGGGTTCTCATAAATTGGGAAAGGGTAGGAATTTATATTATTCTTGATCTCCAACGACGACAACAGTTCAGAATTGTAATTGTTACGCTTTGTTAGCCATTAAAATTCAATTTATCATATACTAACCGTGTAAGCTTCAGGATTTACAATACAATTATACACTACTAAATTTTCAACTGACATAGCCTAGCTGCTAAATTAAAAATTAATATAAAACTGGTTAAACTAATTTGTCAATATACACAGTAGAATAAGAAAAAACTCAGTTTTATCTACCAACTTGTATCAAGTTAATTTAATGATGTATACTTAAAATAACAATAACGCCAACGATCCACACGCAATAGTTAACATAATAAAACCCCGTTGTCGATGAAAATTATTTATTGTTCTTCGAACTACACCCAAATCAAAATTGTCCAGATTACTTTTAGTATGTTTGCGTTTTCTTACTTTGTTGGGCGTACTAAAAGAATTGCCAATTGGACTTATTTTTTTTCCTCCTTCAAAATTCGTCTCAGCGTACTTTCAGAAATTCCAGTTGCCTCTACGACACGCTGTTGAACTTTCTTCAAATTCTTTATCTTCCATCTCAAACTCTACTTAAAACGTAATGAGCACAACGCAATTAATTCACAAATTGTATTACAACTCGTGAATTGGCACAAGTGAATGTTTTTTGGGCGGCACGTATAGAAGACTGGAGACCGAAGTTCACAAGGCTAAATACGGCAACAGACTGAGCCGCTCCAACCCCCACCACTTTAGTTCCGTCTTTGCCTACGGCGCATCTCGAAGTCACCGGTCATGCTATAAATTCTCTACTATACTGTTATTTTGTAATTAAACTAATATAATTAACTGTCATTTTTACAAAACATTCTTGTGTTCATCATTTCTTTCCAAACAGTAAAAAGCCTGTCCTTAAATGCATATCTGAGTTGTATTAAAATCTTCTCTTGGAATGCCTCTATATATCACTACTCTACATTTTTTAAATCTGTTACATCATCTCATCAAGAATAATAATTTCAACCATAGATTTGAAGTGTTCCTACAAAAACATTGTCCAACAGTAATATATCTGATGACCTTGCAATATTACTAAGTAGGAGTAAGCAAAACCATGTGAGACATATCAGGCTTGGTTTCGCTGAGGTTGTATGTAAAATTATTTCAAGTCTACATCTACATGTGTTACAGTATCAAAATGTTAAAGTAATATATGATAATGCTCAATTTTTTTACAAAGGTATTTATCCTGCAATTTTCTTGTTACCAGCATGGTCATCCAAAGATGACTAACAATTAGCCAAATCCCATGATTTTTTTATTTTGTCTATAAATAAAAAATTAAAGTAAAGGATGTCTTATTTTACCAGACAAAGTTAGGGCTAAAAAGCCCTCTCTAACACTTGACTTGGGGACAAATGGCTTAAAGATGACTTCCTAACTACCATCACCAAAAGGCCAAACAGGCGAGTGCTTGTAAGGACAGGATTGCTAACCCATCCAAGCATTAGCCACAAGCGACGTTGCTTGATTCGGTTATCTTACAATAACCGCTGTACCCGTTACACTGTGCTATAAGTCAGTGTAGTCTCAAGATATTGTGTGCAGAAATTTATTTTTTTATAGCCCCTTGAGTGATAGGCTTCACCAATGCTCAGTAATTCTAATATCTAAACATATTTCCATATTTACTTCCAAATTAATTTTTTTACTGAGTGTGATATGGATTTCCATTGTGATGGAAAAATCTTTTTATTTTTTATTTACTGAAAATACTCAATGAGACTGAAAAATAGGATTTTATTACGTAGGACAAAGAACATGTTGGAACAACAAAAACAAGCCTACAGCTAGAGGGTGTTTTTTTTTTTTTGTAATTGCATATAATTAAATTGTCACTTTTATATGTTTTATAGATTTTTCATACTGAGATATGTTTATTCATAATGGGAGGTATATTCATTATAAAATATACATTGTCATGTACAAGTAATGGAAAAATTTCATTTACAGAAACATTTAAGTAGCTATAGGTAACCTACTTTCTAAGCTTATCAGCAAGGAGAAACTTTTGCATAATCTATTTTAGTTTTTAGGAGAGCTTATTGATGGGTGTAAACGAAAGTCATACCTAGCTATTTTATTTTTTTAGCTTTTACAAGTTAGAAATAAGCTAAATTTGAACTATTAAAAAAATTTTAATGTGCTGAAAAAGTGACAACTACAATATTTTTTAGAAAGAGTACTTCTTTGGTAACCTTGGATCTGCTCAAACTTTTAAACGAGCTAACAGTAAAGAAACCTGTGTAAACCGTACAATTTTTTTTGGAACACCCTATACACAAGAAGCAAAATAAATTTTTTAACTTAGAAAAATTATCAGTAACTAGTGACCTTTCAAATGAGGTATGGCTTGACATACCATTACATTAGAAAATCTTTAAAAAAATTGCCCCTACCTTCCCTTTTTGTGCCATTTTAGGGTATTTGCGAGTGATAAAAAATTATTTTTCATGAATTTTTTTGAGGTTGAAATATGAGGGTTTCATTAAAACCAAGAAGGAGGTAGGTTTCTCGGTTCAGCTGTTATATATACATTGCGTATGGGTGGTCTGCCTCACCCTGTACTACAAACAGTATATAATAATCAACTATTATACAATCAAGCCCAACATTGATATTTATTCATTACTTCACTTATTTTTAGTATTTTTCAAAGCTGTATTTAAAAACACACACACACCCAACGTGCAAGCACATATTGACAATAAGATTATTACTGTCAATACATTTTGTACATAGAAAATTGTCATAGATTTCAATATAAAGAAAGACACACGGTTATCATCATCGGTCCAGCTCCACAATTTGTTAATACCACTAAACAAAGTTAAACAGTTTTTAACCCTTTGAGTAGTACGTGAAACTGCTTCAAAATAGTAATGATGTTCCAGAACGTCAAATGAAAACAAGCCAAAAGGAGTAATGACGTTTCAGAACGTCATTTATTGTTTGTTACGAAATTGATTTTTTCTTTTTTTTTTGTTTTATTTGCTTTCATTTAGAAACCATATAGTTATTTAAAACTAATTTTAAACCAAACCATAGTTGGTAGTGAAATTTTTGAGGCACAATAATTTGCAAATAAGACATTATTATCAACCATCTTATATCTCGAGCGGACAGGATAGCCGCACACCACCATCTATTAGAAACAACAGAAACTTAATGGAATTTCCCACTAGAGTGTTGCTAGGTAAACATGTGAAGTGGTTTACCGTTTCGTTTACATAGTTTGCTGCTTATATGCTTATATGCTCGAAAGTAATTATACCTAGTGTATTAGTACTGATAAGATGGATTTGGATCCGGACATTATGCTTCAAAATGAAGAGATCATACATCTTATCTATGACGTGAGTGAGGATGATCAAATTACTGAAAACGATGGCAGTGTTCTTCATTCGGACAATGAACAAAGTGACAGTGGAGAAGACACATTTTTTAATGCAGACTATGTCTTTGCGGATCAAAGTGATGTCCGAAGACGACTCCTTTGTCAATGCAGGTACATCTACTAGCGATATCAGACACCAAGGACACTCTTTCAAAGTCTATGATGACGACTAATGACAGTATCAATTTTTCTAATAATTCATCCCTGTCAGATAATGCGCCTGAACTATGTCACGATTTGCTCTTGGAAACCATGGGAATATTTTTAATCACCAAGAATGTTTCATTTGACAATTCTAAATCGGACCTTACATTGGATGATGTGTCAAATTTTTGAAGGAAAGGAGATTGAATTCTTTTACAATCTTTTTGATGAAAATTTAGTATCTCACATAGTACAAGAGACAAATAAGTATCCTTGTGATGAAATGAAAAATGAAAACACCAAAAATGTTTCTAAAGTAAAACGCTGGAGTGACACTAATATAGACGAGATGTACTGTTTTTTGGGGAGTTATGATGCTCATGCCTCATTGCAGAAAAAATACAATTAAACAGTACTGGAGCACGGATACTTTATTGCAAACACCAATTTTCTCCACTCTGTTCAGTCAAGATAGGTTCCTACTAATTCTTAGAATGCTTCATTTGGACGATAATTCCCCTTTCAGAAAGATGGTGATAAGCTCTACAAAATAAGAACTGTTATTGAAACCATCAGAAGAAAGTTTTTCTTCAAAAAACAGTCCAGAAAAAAGTCCCGTGATTGATGAAAGTCTGATTCTTTGGAAAGGCAGACTCGAATTCAAGCAGTACATACCTAGCAAGCGCAAACGCTTTGGTATATAAATTTTTGTTCTCTGTGACAGCAATTCAGGTATTGTTCTTGACTGTCTTGTATACTCAGGAAAAGGCACAAACTACATGTCGAGTGAAGAAGAATTTGGGGTCTCAGCCAAAGTAGTAGAAACCCTAATCCACCCCTATTTAGAGCAGAATCATGTGCTCTATCTCGATAACTGGTATACAAGTCCGACCTTATTGAGATGGCTCTTAGATAACAAAACTGGAGCTTGTGGTACGGTAAGAGCAAACCGGAATGTCTGCCAAAAAAAATGAAAGAAGGAGAGTGCATAGTTCGAAGCAGAGAAGACATGATTGCTGTGCGATGGTGTGACCGCCGACAAGTAACCATGCTTTCTACAGTACACCAACATACTATGGTTCCTGTAACCAAACGAGGGAAAACCAAAGAGAAGCCCAAATCAGTCATCGAATACTGCAAGGACATGGGTGCCGTAGATAGAACGGACATGGTTATATCATTCAATGATACAATGAGGAAGACAACCAAGTGGTACAGGAAACTCTTTTTCCACTTGTTAGATCTAACACTACTAAATGCCTTCCGGATGCATGGTATATTCAACAACAAAAAGATTGCATTCTCTGAATTCAGGACATCTCTGATAAGACAGTTGTTTGAGGCGCACTACCAACCCAGACGGGGAGCACTGTGCCACGCCCAGTAGCAGCGCCAAGTGGAGACAAACATCCGCTCCGCCTGACAGCGTGCCATTTTGCCCGCCCCCTCCCTACTCCTGAAGGTCAAGCAAGGAAAGCTCAAAAGTGGTGTTATGTATGCTACAACACAACCACCCGTGAAAAGAAGAGGAAGGATACCACATTTCACTGCCCAGATTGCAATGTAGCATTGTGTATTTACCCTTGTTTTGAGGAATTTCACACCAAAAACAATTTGTAAATCACCTGTAAATCATAAAAAAATGTAAACATTCCAACTTTTGTACATTTTTATTTGTAATCAATTTTAAAAAAATACGGTTAATGTGTTTTTTTTTACTTCTGGGTTGTATTTTCATGTTTCAGCTGTTACTCCTGTGGAACAGAACCTAGTGACGTTCCAAGACGTCATTACTCCTCAAAGGGTTAATGTAATAAAGATTTAGTAATAGGTTTGAAAAATTGTTGTCTATAAACTATCAAGAGTCTAAAACTATTATTACAATTTTAAAAAACCCTATTTTATAATATGCAAGAATCATAAAAAAAATTCATTTACCGAATAGTGTGCTTTCTTCAACAAAGTATTTTTTATTTCATTTAAAAATCTTTTGCTGGACACCAATTCTTTATTGCACTCCAATATTTCATTTATTATTTTACAAATCATATAATTTACGGATTTTTCAAAATTGGAAGAGATGTTGTTTTATCTTTATAAAATTTATATCTGGTATTATGTTTATTGGCGTTTGTACCACGAGAAAAATTATTTTTATGTTGTGAGTAATATTTGCATAACTCAAACAGGTATACACTCGATAAAGTTATGATTTTGGAATCCTGAAAAAGCTTCCTGCAAGGATCAGTGGAAGTTTTTTATTCATAATTCTTACAGCTCTTTTTTGGTATTAAGAATATTCTGTTACAACTTATTAAAGTTGTTCCTCCCCAGCTTCCTATACCATAGTTTACCAAACTTTGAAATAAAGCAAAATACACTTTTCACAATATTTCAAAACTAACAGTGTTTTATAATATTTTTAACGAAAAACAAATTGAACTAAGCTTTTTTGAACTTTGTTTAATGTGGCATGAAAAGTTCAAATTAGTGTCAATATGAACACCCAAAAATATAGCATTAGTAGGCTGAACAAAGTTGGCATAGTGCTATTTATGGTTAATCTTACAAATTTGATTATGTTGCCTCATATGCTTCAATGCATTTGCAGAAAACCAGGTTTTCAGGTTTATGATACAGTTTATAATATTGGTATCTAGCAATTGAGAACCCCCTCTCACTGACAATCACTGATGTGTCATCAGCATATTGAATGGTTCTTATGTAATCAGAATTAATACTTTTAGGTAAGTCAGCTTCAAACACAAGAAACATTAAAGGGCCTAGTATTGAGCCTTGAGGGCATCCTGTATGGCTTACTTCCCAATCAGACTCAAAAACTTTCATATAAGTTCGAGAATACTGATTGTAAAGAGATTGGACAGAAATTAATTATCTATATCATTATTGTTTGGATTTTTTATAAGTTTTATAACTAAATATTTTAATTTATCTGGGAAGATTCCTGCAGGAAGACAATGATTGAAAATGTATGTTAAATGCGGACAATTAATTCTGCTACATATTTAATTAAGAATATTGGAATTTCATCCCATCCTGCCTATCTTTTGTTTTTTTACCTTCTTAATAGTTGATAACATTTCATAAATTGTGACAGGTGTCAGGAAGGTCTAATCTATTATTGATGCCAAGGAAATGTTTATTCAAAATGTTTGCTGCTTCACTTTCTTGTAAAACCAAATCTCCACTTATCATTTCAATGTTGTTGCTGTTTACTAATTTCTTAATTCTTGATTAACAACGGACCAGGTGGTCTTTGACATATTTTCAGAATTATTTATTTTATTAGTTAGTACTATTCTAGTTTTTCCAATTTTATTTTGCTCCTTAGAGCTAATTTACAATTATTGTACCGAAACTGAATTCTTTTAATATGAGAATCATCTTCCAACAATAGACAAAGTTCTCACTTCTCCACACTTAATTCTCTAATTCCTTCTATAACACATTTCTTAATCTTAATTTTTGAATTTGAGGATGTAGGTTTTTTGGAAATGAACAATTGAAGTTATAAATGTTTCTAAAAACTGTTAATACATTTCATTAGAACACTGATCTTTTCTTAGAGTAACATAGTAAATTTTGTCCCACTTTTCTCCTCCTAAATCTTTTACAAAAGACTAGATATTATTCTCTGTAAATTTTCTTTTGAATGTTTTGTAGTTGAAATTCACTCCTTTTATGAAAACTGAGATAATCTCGGCTGTGTGATCAGATAGTCCAGGGTCAATTATGTAATAACCATTGTTTTGGAAATTTATGAAGATATGATCTATGCGAGACTGAATTTTTTTCCTTATCCTTGTAGGATCATTATAATTAGGGAACAGATCACATGAACTCACTAAATCTAACAGTTTGACAGAAAATGTATCTTTGATGAGTGTATTAATATTCAATTCCCCACCTAACACAATTTTCTTCTGATAACTATTATTTATTCAAATGTAATTGCTTATAAAATATACCCAAAATTGTTTATTTCTGGTACTCTGTAAAACATATAATTAAGAATACTTGATTTTCTACGGTAATCACTACACAGTGAATTTCAAAAACATTTCTTATAGCAAAGCTTTCATAATTATCATAAATCTTAAATTTTGTTAAATAGATATTTTTCCAACAAGGATACCCTCTCCGTTCTCCCAACCCTCTAAAATATCCTGTTACAAATTCCAACCCTAAATTATTTAAACAATACTTATTTTCTATGTCCAGCCAGTGTTGAATTAACAGTAAAACCACACAGTCTTGAACTGTGATAAAAATATGTCAGCACTTCGACTTTATTGGATGCTCTTTGAATATTACAGTGAAAAAACATTAAACCTCTAGATTAAAAAAAAATTACCATCTAAACTGTTTAGTTTTCGGGTTGTATTATTCTTACTACTAGCTTCACTAACACTAACTGTCTCATCCTTTGTGCCATTTTGTTGGTGGTTTCCATCAGTGCATGCCTAAAGGAAACCCTGTCTCTTAATGCTTGATCTGGACTTTTGTTATACTTGTGCAGTTATAGCTAACCTCTGCAAAAAGGTTATAATTAACATTTTTGCATCTTATATTAGTTATTTGGTTGTTTTGTGTAAAGAATGAATTTCAATTTGTTTAACCCTTTCCACATGGCAAATGAATATGTTGTATATTTCAACAAATTTTGTTCTTGTATAACGACATTATCTACATCTCCTGTAAGTCCTCTACCTGCATATTGAGGCTATCCTGTTCCTTCGTAATGGTTGTTTTAAGGCATAGCACGTCCAGGCCAACTTCTAGGAATTGACAAGGAATCTGGTACGGTACTGAATGAAATGTTTTTACCAAGTATCATTTTTTACTGCGGACAGTGGGAAGAAAATGTAAGTGTACAGTACGATAAGCAGACCTGGTTGTTATATTGATATTGCAAAATCAATATTATCAACCCTAGTGATTAATTAATTTGAACATTTACCTTTACTCACCTGTATCAACATAAAAACATTTTAGATTGTAAACATAATACATTACTGAATAAATGAAAACATAAATAAAAATTATAGTTACCTAACCATTGAAAGACAAACACACTGTTTTCATTGTTGCAGCACATATTTTTTTTCGGGTTTCTTTATTATTTTAATGACATTTTTTCTATTGCATATCTTAATTATTTCTTTGGTGGTTATGGTTCTGAGTTTTAATTTCAAACATGACTTTTATTTAGTATTTTAGACACAGTGATATCAATTGATAGTTCAAATATTCTATATATGAAGTTTTGATGATTATAGTAAGCAATATAAAAACCAGGTATATTTATTGTACCCAGCCCAATGTAAAAAATAATGTTTTATTAATCTTATAATTTTATACTTGTTTATAAAATACAAAGCATTATCAAAAATTATGGTTTTTTGGGGTGTTTAAGGGGGTTTTCGGGTAGGGTACGATAAGCGGACCCGGTTTTTTATATCGAAATTGGCAAACGATATTACTTAATTATAACCATTGATATAATCAATCGATACTGATTAATTATTTTGAAAAATAATTAATTTAAAAAGGTACTTTGGTATTATACCGACCACACCAGTATGAAGAACACAATAATATAAATTTATAAAAACAAACATGATACAACGAAAAAACAACTCTGTAATTACAAAATTACAAACCTACAAGCATTTTCCAGGTATTGTTGATCGGTATCTTATCTTTCTTGTCGCTGTTATACATAATTGCCTTTGCCTTTCCATTACAATTCAATTTATATTTCTGATCAGCCCCTCTAGAATTTGATATTTTACTGATAGGTACTATCTCGAAGGATGTTTTTCCTTCGTTGACATCAGCGCGAGGCAGGTGCCGAAGCCCGCGCTGATGGCCGGAGGCACTCGCATTTTGGGTGGCGGAATGTGATCAAGAATAAAACAAGTTTTGAGTGTTTTTTCAATAAAGAGTTTAGTAATTTAGTTTGGTAATCCTGTTTGTTTTTGTTGAATTTCAATTAGTGTTTGCAGAAATGTAGAGGTAAAACACGGAAGTACAACAAAGCGACGCGACTCTGCAATCACGTTATCTATTAGACAGGGGCTACTGTGTGGTCGGTATAATCCCAAAGTACCCTTAAAAATAACCTATATCATGTAAACACTTTCAAACAATACGCATAAGGTAATATATCAATTATACATAAGTAATTTGATTATTAAAACAATTTTGCAGTCAATTTTAGAAAACTACACGAAATTGCTTTGAAAAATGATAAGACATGTGTCATTTTCGTGGCTTCAACATGGATTCGTACAGAAAAACGCTATTGTGCCCGCTGCGCAGCGCTTTGTGGGAAAGAAACAACTTAACTGTGAGAGGAGCAAATATGGTCATCTTCAGTTTTCCTAATTCTGGTTATAATAATTTGTTTGATCACTGTAAATATTAAATTCAAATTTAAATTTAAAACATATAATTGTTATTTAGGACTATAGATACTTTTATATCGATTGATAGTTGTAGGGTTTGAGATGTGAATATTCCGCGCTGATGGCCGGAGTCACTCGCATTTTGGGTGGCGGAATGTGATCAAGAATAAAAACAAGTTTTGAGTGTTTTTTCAATAAAGAGTTTAGTTTTAGTTTGGTAATGTTTGTTTTTGTTGAATTTTTGTGTTTGGAGAAATGTAGAGGTAAAACACAGAAGTACAACAAAGCGACGCGACTCTGCAATCACGTTATCTACTAGACTGCTCGACTTTGACCTCTGTCTGAGGATGGGGAGGGGTTTGCGATAAGACAATTCCTGTTTTATATTGACGAAATATTGTTTTACGCTAATCTAGTAATCAGTAGAAGCAAAATGTCCAATAACGATTTATGTCTGGGTGTGGTCGGTATAATCCCAAAGTACCCTTAAAAATAACCTATATCATGTAAACACTTTCAAACAATACGCATAAGGTAATATATCAATTATACATAAGTAATTTGATTATTAAAAATTGCAGTCAATTTTAGAAAACTACACGAAATTGCTTTGAAAGATGATAAGACATGTTTTTTCGTGGCTTCAACATGGATTCGTACAGAAAAACCTATTGTGTGAAATTTGTGGGAAAGAAACAACTGTAACTGTGAGAGGAGCAAATATGGTCGTCTTCAATTTTCCTAATTCTGGTTATAATAATTTGTTTGATCACTGTAAATATTAAATTCAAATTTTAATTTAAAACATATAATTGTTATTTAGGACTATAGATACTTTTATATCGATTGATAGTCTAGGGTTTGAGATGTGAATATTAGGTAGCCTATCAATGATAACATTCTTCGATATAATAGACGACGGTACCCTACCCAGGTTTTCTCACCCATTAATTACCTGTTCTTTTTTCTGTATATTTTATGACCTTTTTACTCCCTACTGTTATGCTTAATAAGTTTGTTATTCCTACAAATCCAGAACCCTAATTCTCCCACCCCTTATACCAATGGACTATTTGGGATATAAATAACGTAAATTTAACATAATAAAATAATTTTTTGCACCTACAGAAACAATTTTTAAAGCGTTTTATCATTTTATAGCCTAATGTGGGTTTATTAAATATTATCATAACCAGTTAAATTACTCTTGGCTTACTTTAATTCTGACCAAACTTATTATGTTGATACAAATATTTACTTACCTTCTCCAGGATACGCCTAATACCTTCACGCGGTGCATCAGGATAATTATCAGGATCCACTGACAAAAGTTTCATTACACAAACTTTACCACTAGGGCATTTAGCATATATATCTGTAAAAGTTCCACCTCTATCTATAGCAAACTGAAATTTTCCATTCATTTTGTTACACTATTAACAGTTCCAAAACAAACAGATAATTTAGGCCAGTATTCTGAAATACACTATCCACTCTATGATAAATGCAAAACGCTGCTTTACTTTTGTTTTCTTACTTTGTTAAACAATACAACGAAACTGATTTTCTTAAAATTTTAGTATAAATTATACACGATACGTGTTGATCAAAGAATATTTAGTTCTGACTAAGCAGAATAAAATTAGATGGATAGGTTATGTTTACAAGTTTAGGCTAACAGACATCTACCACCAAATACCAACTAACTGCTGTCTGCTAGTCTGATTGAATTGAGCTTACTGCTGTCGTTGAACAGCTGACACACGGAGACTCGCCCGCCACAGCTGATTGTACAGTACTGCCAATGATCAACTGTAGCAATAAATTGTCCTTACCAAAGTTAAAATTACCCATAAAGTGCGACAGTCCTAAAAATATGTTACTGAAATCGTGGGAACTATTCAATCAAATACATGGAATGTTGCATAGAAATTGCGGGCGAAACCACGAGTATGTGCTAGTGTGTTTATCATATTCACTGGTGGTTTATACAGATATTGAAAATGCAGTGTTCCTAAGCCTGACGTTGTAAATGGTCTATACCACTGAACAACGTGTTGTACCGTATTGTGTAATAAATGTTTTAGATACAATACAAGTAGTAAAATTACTGCACAATTACTTATGTAACTGTGACCACTGTCTAATTACTAAAAACATATACTAACAGCTAGTTATGTTCCAATATACTATATCAATATAAAATATACAATATAATAAAAATATGAAATTAAAATTAACCTATATATATATATATATAATATATAGATATAATATAATTTTATATATATATATATATATATATATATATATATATATATATATATATATATATATATATATAGATATATATATATATATATATATATATATATATATATATATATATAATATATATATATATATATATATATATATATATGAATGGTCAGAGGGAAAAAGGGGGAATGTCAATTTTTCAAGTTTTTTAATGTACTATACTGCCATAATGATGAAAGGAAGGTGGTTTTTAGTATTCTGCTTAATAGGATATAATGGGGATAGTCAATGAGATACAGGCATTTGAAAATACAGGGCAAGAGGAAAAAAGGGGAATGTCAAAATATCCAGCATAGCAACAGCTGGTACCACTGTTCAATATTGTGAGTCAGCTGTATTAAGGTTATGTTATTGTGCTGTTTGGGAGTTGTTTGACATTTGGGTGAGTTATTAGTGATATTGATGGAAGAAAATCAATCAGTAAATAATGATGAAGAAAGTAATGTTAGGTTCATGTGACCTGTACTCAGCAGAAGTACGTGCTATTCATAGTGGGCTAAAACACTGCTCTGATGATAGTCCTGAAAAGTTGGGAGTGGGAGAAAAAGTTAAAGAAATTGAACACAGATAACAAAGTGCATTCAAAGAAAGCTAACATGTTTTATGTAAGGAAACGGGAATCAAGAGTAAAAAGTCGAGTTATTTGGTCGCCTACCGAAAATGGAACCAGGGGAAAAAGGAAAAAAAAGAAGAAAAACTGTAGCTGTAACAATAATATAAGGTTCCTTTTTGCTACTTGAGACTATTTTTTAAAGTTATTTTATTTTTTTTACAATAAACTATTCTATTAGTTTGAATAATTTATTTGACATTCCTCCTTTTCTCCTCCTAAAAACAAGAGTTAACATACTATTTTTATTTTATATAAATATAAAAGATATTTTTATGACTAGGGAGTTATATTTAAAATAGTAGTAGCAAACATTAGAGCAAATCATATTAAAAAACTAAGAAAATATGAACGTATCTGTAGGCGTAGCATTAGAGTTAGACAGTAAATCTCAATTCCTGAAAAACGTGAAAAATTGACATTCCCCCTGACCCTTAATATATATACTCATAATTTTTAAATATGAAAACTCATTGAGCTGGATTGTTTTTTCAGCTTCTAATTTAGATACAGGGTTTCGACTGCATTGTGTCATTAAATAAACTCCTTACTTCACCATACAAACTCACCCGGTCTCCATTACTCATATCATTAGGATCATAATACGCTCTTGTTCACTTAAACACTCCATCTCAACGTAAAATATCACAAAAACACATCTTAACTTTGTTAATTCTTACCAGAAACTGAACATGATACTGGACTTCCTCAAAACTTATAAGATAAGGGAGGCTGCTGTGCAACAGGCAATAATATTCTAAAACAGATTTGAGTTTGTAAGGAAAGTGGTTGTTTATTGAAGTTATTTACCTTCTGAATGTGGATGTTCATGTTTTGTCTCAATTAATGTGTCTCAAAAAATTTCAATGATCTGCCATTATGTAATGGTTTAAGATAGAAAGCTCTAGTTTCCAATGTTCTTCTTCTTTTATCAAGACCAAAAGCACTTCAAATCACTTAATGAGTCTTTCTATTTTAAAATTGTGAGCTGCTCCTCCAAAATCCCATTTTGGGGAAATTGGCAAAGTTCTAACAGTTACTAAAAAGTTCACTTCTATTTCATAGAAAGGACGGTGTGTATTTACTATTCTTATACGAGTATAATAGTCGTAGCACATTTAAATAATATTCGTAAAAGTGCTTGAAAGGGAAGCGTGTTTTAACAAAATAAAGAAATATGTGGCTCTAAATTACAATTATAGTGTAAGCCAACTCCGCGTCCGCTAGCTTGATTTATGTTGTGTTCAAATAACTACTGCGACTAGTATACCGTTTACACATCTGTATTACAATAATAACAACAATAACCAGAGACCAAAAAACTTTTGACTTTTCTCTTTTTGTCACCATTCAACATCACAGACGTGTCGCGTCATAATGTATTACACATTATGGAGCGGTCCTCCACTGAATGTGGTGACGTTTTTAATTCGTTCATTCATTTTTTACTGTTGTGTAGCGTCACGTCGAATTTGTTGTGCGGCTGACATAAGCCGATTGCTGTTTCATTCAGCTATAGCATGGTGTAAAGAGGTTACGATGTGATCATCGATGGAAAAAGTTGTACAAACTACGTCAATCAGCAAAGATTCGCTGACTCCCTTCCCAATACAATGCTCTACTTACTTACTACACTAATTGTAATATTTTACACTATTTCAGTTACATTGAATTATACTTTTCAAATTACGGTTTTGATGATGCTAGTTTTTATGGTGGAAGATACATGAAATTTCAAGTTAGTTTGTTTTCAAGGTATCGTGGACAGACAGACAAATAGAAAGGAATTTTTTTATTCTTTTGAGTAGTTGACTTTATTAATGCTTAACCAATAAACTTTAGGCTACAACGGAGTAGTGAAAGATCTGATGAAATGTATAGAAAGCGTTCGTAAGCTTTGACCAATCTGCCAAATATCACATGTTAAAATGTCTTAAATGAGTTCAGTCTGTTAAAAATTTGTTGTTCTATGATTTTCTAGGTGCTATCATGGTTACCCATAACACCAATGTAAACAAGTTCATTAACATTCAGCCAGATCCCATGGAATGACTTCTACCATCATCAAAGTCTATGTTCTTTGTAGTGAAATTAAGTTTGTACAAAATTTCAAGTCTATAAATCAGAATGTGTATAAATATGTATATGAATTAAATCTGTGATTGTATTAGTTGTGTAACTAACACAATAAAAGATTATATCTTCAGGGAGTAAACATGACTGACTCGAGAAAATTATATTTTTAAAAACACAATTTTAGAAAATGTCATATTTGTTAATAAAGTTATTCTTCAAGAAATGAATGATTTCAAAATAAAACATATATAATTCCTCACCAAGATGTATCTTTGATATACATCTCTTTCAACAATTTACCCTCATCTTCAACAGTTTTATTTTGAGCCTGATTATAAGATAAGAAGGATTGGCATTTTTGTAATAAAATAGAAAATTTATATTTTTCTGTAGCATTTTATATATGGAGGAAAAATTAACTAGTGTTTTTCAAAACAAAAATATGTCAATCCCTCTGGTCATATTTCACATACCTACTGTAAAAATTTTACATCCTTTTCTTCAACTTTTTCCATTAGGCCTGATTATAAGATGGGCCAAAATGACTACTTCAAAGTTTACAATTCCTCCTGAAGTAATCTAAAAAATGTTTTGTTTGTTTTCTGTCTTCAGTTAGGATATCTCGAATGACTGTGACTATAACATTTTATTTTTTTAATTTACTCAACCCAATATATATTGAACCATCTTAATTCTTGCAAGATCACATTTTAAAACAATTATTTTATATACTTTTTATACAACTTTTTTATACACTGTGTACAACAAAAAAATTTGAATGCTATTTAAAAGAAAAGTGTTTGTATAAAATATGTCTACAACTTATGATGCTAAGTTTAATTTATCTATAATTTCTTTAAATGGTAACTGAATTTCTGATGATTAAATGTAGAACAAAAGGCACTAGGTATTGATGAACAAGTTAAAACATTCCAAATTGAGGTAAGAGTGTATAGTCAATGCTAGTCTACTTAATCACTGATATTAATAAGTTATGAACTTACATAATCACACATACTCTAGAGGATATATTATACAACAAAGAACACATCATAGGAAGTAAAATAATTTATTTAATTATGACTGTTGTAGATATAGTACTAAAATCCCTTGTTTTGTAATAATATGTGAACACTCATTTTCCTATTTCATATTTCAGATAATGGTGGTATTTTGTTACTTGTGTCTTGCAGTCCTATATTCTCTAAGTGACAATAAGCTTTAGTCTTCTGTTTGGCCGAACGTCGGATTATGCCAACAACACCACCTACAAGGACTGCCACTAATGCTAGGACAACAGCTGCTCGCAGGAGAGAGGAATGTGGGTGGAGACTCCTAGGCTGGAAGTAGTGGACTACAGTTATACCCCGAGCTGTGGGAGGGTCTTCACACCTGCAATATCCATGTTATTTACAGTAGTGTAGAGGACATGCAAACTATGAAATAGAACTAACCTGACATAAACACCATTACGATAGAAAGTTAATTCACTGTAAAATAATACAAAAAATAGTGTGTAACTAGGAAATGAATTAAAACTACAGTCTGGCTACAAATTTAAACGTAAAATGTAAAATTGTTTATTGCGGTGGCTCAGTGGTTAGTATGTTGACAATCAGAGGGTCATCAGTTGGGTCCTTCCACAGAAAGGGGACTTACATTCTAGTTAACAAAAAAATAAATAAATAAAAAATAAAATACAGTTAATAATTTAAAATATTTTAAATCATATAGTATATTGATTATGTATGGTTTGAAACAATAACAGGGCTTTGAACAATTTCCATCATTTGATTTTTATGTAATATACATTTTCTGTTGTTAAATGTGATTTAGGCATGTTCATTGTCATATTTTTGTTAGAATCAGACTCGGAAGGCTTTATTCTTGAACATATAGTACATAATTTGTGTCAATAAACATTAGAACAATTATTTTCCAAAAAGACATAAGCACACACAATGTTTGATAGTCATTGCAAGCTGAGCAGTGAGCCAAGAATTTGTTTGTGTAAATTGTTTCTCCATAAACAATTTTCACAGCATTGTCTTCAGTTCCACAGGAAGTAGATTGCAAAGCTTTGCCCCCGCATACAAGGCAGTTCTGTGGGATGGAATAATGAAGTCTTCTGCATGTTGTGTTCATTGAAAATCTTTGTTTTTTGATAAGTCAAAATTGTTGCCAAGTGAAATGACATGAAGTACCGGTATATATATGTACAGGGTGTCAATTAAGTCTGGAACCTCTTTTTTAATTTTTGAACCATAATAGAAAGAAATACCAAAGTTCACACGTGCTTACTGGTTATAGTAACGCACACATCTGCTCAATTACCAACCGGATAATCCCTTTAGGGGACGGTCCACAAGGAGTCAGACAAAATTCTTAAATAGCAGCATAGGTCAAGTTTGATATCAAATTAAAGATCTTACTTAGCAGAGTACAATGCCGCAAACCGGACTTAAAAAGGTGGATTCATTTAGTAGTTATAGCTATTTGAATTTCAAAACTATTGAACAATGTAAATTATTAAGTATTACAAGTAAATACCAATTTTTAAGTACCTGTGATCAAAGTAAGTGTTCAAAATGCTATGCTGCTATTTAAGAATTTTGTCTGACTCCTTGTGGACCGTCCCCCAAAGGGATTATCTGGTCGGTAATTAGGCAGATATGTGCGTTACTATCACCAGTAAGCACGTGTGAACTTTGGTATTTTTTTTATATTGTGGTTTAAAAATTAAAAAAGAGGTTCCAGACTTAATTGACACCCTGTATATATATATATATATATATATATATATATATATATATATATATATATACAGGGATATAACAGTCAATATATTGAGATTCTTGTAAGTTTTTCTATAGCTGTTATATGGCAGTAAGTTAGTTATGATTCTTGAAGCTTTCTTCTGTAGAACCATGATTCTTTGCAGATTTTCACAAGAACTGTTTCCCCATAGGACTATAATACCATACTTAATATGTGACTCAAAAAGTGCATGATAAGTCACCACAGTTGCCTCACACACACACAGGAGTAGGCCTACTAATGAATTTCACTCTTTTTAGAGCAAAAATAACAGAGTTGAGTTGATAGCTTAACCATCAACATGGTTATTCCAGGTCATCAAAGGTGATTTCCACATGTTTAGTTGAATGCACTTGTTCAAGTCCAAGAACTCCACAAACAGCATACATGTGTCTTCCAAGAGTGAGTTGTTTTGTTTTACCTTCATTGAACACTAGGTAATTATTTTCACAATATTTTTGGGCCAAGCTGACTGAAATAAATGTGTTGATTTCGAGTTGCTCTATTTATCTGTTGCTGGATAAAAGAACTGTATCATCAGCATAATAACAGGATAACTGTAGTGATTAATGTGATGAAGTAGATCTGATATAAATAAAACAAGTAGTACTGGACCCATTACAGAGCCTTGGGGCACTCCTCTTTTAATAGGTAATGGAGCTGATGTTACAGTTTTCGTTTGACCATTTAAGGATTGTTTAGTTATTACTATTTGTTTTTGATCACTTAAAATACTGCAAAACCATTTTAGGGCAGTGTCCTTTACACCTAGTGTGCTCAACTTGGACAAGAGCAATTTGTGGTCCAGACAATCAAATACCTTACTTAGGTCTAAAAAGAAAATACTAATGATTGTATTTCCTGAGTCAATGCTGTCAATTAAGTGCTCAACCAAGTCAATCAGAGCTGTAATGGTTGATTTTCCAGCAAGGAAACCATGTTGTCTTTCAGGAAGAAGGTTGATTTGGTTCATTCAAGTGAATGCTTAACCAAATTCACATTAATTATTTTCTTAATTGTCTTAGATTATCTTGATATCTGAAAAAGAGTGCAAATACCAGTTCTCAAAACTCTAGTGTCACGTAACTTGTTAACTCTTTGTGGGTTGGACAAATCAGGGATTGTTTTAAGACTCCTTAATAATAAAAGTTCAATGTCTGAATAACATTTTTTTATGATTAAATCACATATATTTTGTTTAAAGAACAGTATTAGGAAACAACAATAAATGCTGCCAGGAGAGTACTCACAAATGAAAGTCTCATAGAAGAAGATACCGTATATTGATATAAGTACTAGTGACACAAATCTCTGACAAAACAATTTAAATAGTCAGTGGTACATCAATACTCTAAACCAGAGCAGAGGACAGACAAGATTTCTCCTAAACCCATCCCATTCTCAAAACTCAAATATGAGTCAGGAGATGGAAGAAAAATGTAAATGACTGGAATTGATAACAAAGAATTGAGATCTTGAAGAAGCCCATAAGAGAAGTTATAAACAGCTGGCTGTTGGATTAAGTGCATTCATTGGATAAGACCCTGCAACTCAGTAAAATACTTGTCAAACAACTTTGTAGGTAAAAAGACTAGGATCTGATAGGTCAACATCAAAGAGGAAAAATACTAAAAGAAAGGAAGGCCAGTGTGAACCTGGAAGGAAAAATGTTGATGGTGAGAAAACAGATAGGAACAGCATATTTCTCCCTTGGAAACCAACTAGAGTCAAATAAACTAATTTTTCAGGGTAACATTTCTCACAATAAGCCTAATAAAATAACATGTAACATCTGCAGGAAGCAATGATTGCAGTTGGTCTCTGAAGCAGAGGATGATATTTGCATATGTGAATACTGTGGAGTACAAAGAAGACAAGGCTATTTTGTAATTTTTTCATGATTGGGGAACAATTGGCTCACTGCATAAAATGGGAAGCTGTAACAAAACATATGCATGCATCAAGATTGCGCTGAGAAGAAAGTACTTGTTCATCTAACTCTTAAAAGAGCAGAAAGCTGAAAGGTTCTTCCACGATGCAGAAGAGCAAATATCTGACAAGGTTCAGTCACCTTGGGAAAGGAATAAAGGTACACGTCACCTCCACAAATGGATGACAAAAAAAATAAGACAAATAAACTTCCAGCATGCAAAGGGAGCTTTGCATTTCTGAGCTAGTTGTTTATTTCATGAGGTCTGGGCATAGCTGTAATCCTGGAACTTAGGGTTTGAAGAGGAACTATTAAAGATCTGCCATCCAAGTTGTGTAAACTTATTCACATGGATACTCTCCAATATGGGATAGAGTCGAGTTTGCTGTGAACACCCTAGTTATACCACTTACCTGCTGATAAAGACAATTATTATCTTTGGATAATGACTTCACAGTAAATTAATGGTTATGTTTCTTCTTTGTAATCAGTAATTTTATTAAAAGACATCCTTTTAAATTTATTACTGTCAATGGATAATTTAAAAGTGTATCATGATTTTACACATTTGCCATCAATATATTATTGTGTTCTATACAAGGTGAACATTATTTTTTCTCCAGAAATGGTTTGGTTAGAGATGAGTTTGATGGAGACCCAAAATATCCATTGTGGATGTATACAGCTAGTGGGATTTATATAGTATAAAAACATAAGCCCCATGCACTTTAGAGTTTTTCTGATCATTTTGTGCTAAAATTTAGTAGTTTACTTGTTTAATATACAATTGTAATATAAAGGTGCATAATTTCTAGTGTTTTGTAAAGTAAATAAGCTGAAGTTTTCATTTAATTTGTAACATACCTTTGTTGGATTTGGATTAATTATTTGTGGTATACATCTCGTAACTATTTGGTAGCCAAGAATTGCTACTACCTCTCAGCAATGTCACTCATAAGTGATAGCACTGTATGCCAGCCATAACATATGTGTATGTCACTGATGAGGGTTAAGGCGATAGACCACCTATGAAGTTATTGTCTATCTTATACAAAATTAATTGATTAATACAAAATTTACAATTAATATTTTTTTCTAGTATTACCTTAAGTTGTCTAAGAGATTTGAAGAGATGTTTATATGGCTAATCCATGAGATCTGGCCATCACAAATCCAAGGATTTCCCTGCAAGTCGAGATGGTTCACTTTGTTGAACAAGGGTTCAAAAGTCTTTGGTAGAGTGGTGAGAGCAGTATTAGCTAGGGTAACTCTCTGAAGTTTAGGAATAGAACTTCCAAATGCATTCTCGGAAATAAAATTCAGTTTAGGGCAGTCTTTTATATTCAGCTCTTCAAGACGGTACAGTCCAAGAAAAGCATTTGCTTTAATTTGTCTAAGCAGGGGCATCTGCTCAAGTGACAGTTTTTGTAATGTATCAGACTTAAAAAATATTCCTGAGGGTAGTGATTCAATCAAAGTTCCTGAAATGTTCAAATACCTTAAACTTGATGGCAGTTCTTCAATATTCTTCAGAGGATTATGGGCTATACTGAGTGAAATCAAGTAATTAGTACAGTTGAAAAAACTTTTAGGAAGCTCTGCTAAAGAAATGTTTGATATATTCAAAGTATAAAGTCCTTGTTTTAAAGATTTATTCAAATTAATATAATTTTCTTCAGTTTTCCCCAAATCTATGTTATTTTCTAAAAATAAATTTAGTAGTTGAGGAACAGACTGAAAAACTCCATCTTTAATTATTTTTAATTTGTTAGAAGAAAGATTCAAAATCTTAAGTTTAGGCAAATGATTTGTTATATTTGTTGACAGAACTTCAATTTTATTGTGTTTCAGATTCAATTCATTTAAATTAGTAAGCCCAGAAAATGAATGTTCATCAATGTTTTGAATATTATTGAAAGAGAGGTCCAAAATAATAATTTCTGTCCAATTGGAAAAATGAGAATTTTCCAAATGAGTAAACAAGTTATGACTCAGATTGAGGACCACTACTGGGTGAAACAACTCTGGGAGAGGTGCTGAAGACAAGTTCAAAGCACTGCAGTCAACATTCCACTTGATACTTAACTCAAGAGTGGGTTTGCACTTCAGTCCAGTCACTAGGCTTACAACAAAACTCACTAGCAAAACAAGGAATGACTTCATATTGGTATCTTTTAACTTCGACAACAAGCTACAAAATGTGAACACATATATTCCATCTCTTCGATTTTATCAAAATTTTGCTTTATGGACATCTTTGATCCATTTAAAACAAAAAATACCATTTTCGTGTATAACTTCAATACTACTGTACTTTCTTCTTCAATCAGAACTATGAGTTTTCAATAGACAGTGTAACGAGTTAAGAAAAGGCTGAATTTCAGTCTCTTCATAAGCAAATGCAAAACATTCTTCTTTTGTGTCTAAATCTGGAAAAAAAACAGAATGAATTATTAGTTTTTTGTACTTATATACAAGAAGTAGAGCTATAGCTTTATCAAGATTAGGGGTACATCCAGCTACACAGTACATAGCCTGCCTTCTTAATCAAGCTCTGTTTGTTTGGGATCATTGCGTAATCAAGGTCTTGATCAAACAAATTATGCTAACTTAATTCCCTAGATCAAAAATAAATGTGAAAGTGAAGAGTTTTAAATATTACTCTTAAGACTAGTTATTGTGTCAAAAAATGTCTGATGACTGGTTATTTAAAACTAACTTTAGCATTAATAATAGTTTTAATTCTTAAAATTAACTATTTATTTAATAATTTGTAAATTTCGTATGGACAAAAACAAATAGGTGATATATCACAAGCTTGTGGGACTCAATACTTCCATATAATGTAATTTTTTCCGAAATTTCAGATGAACTTGGCATAGTGGTTGTATTACTACCTGTATCTCTTCATTGAATTCATAGACAATATTTAAAATAAAATTAAAAATGTTCAAGAAAATAATTATTTACACTTGTGAAATATTTCTACTTCAATAAATAACCTATCGTAGAACAACCTAAAAAATAATTTTGGAATTCTCATTTTAAAACATCTTACAACATTATAACATAAAGAGTAATCAGAAAGTTACACACAATATAATAACACATGATTAAACAGTCTAAAGATTGCTGATAGGCATTAATATTGGGAATTCTCATTTTAAATATGTTATTGATCTAATTTCACAATATATTAAGTTGGAAATTAAATTTTACTATATTTTGTTTTAGATTATAAAACCAAAATCAGTTCAATTGAATATATAACAAACCAATCAATCAATGCTTGTACATTGTTCATTTATGCATTTGCTTTATATTTTCCATAAGAACCTTCAATATTGAAGCACCAATAAAAGAAAGCTATTAGAAAGAATCATCATTAAATTATCTTTAATTGATCATAAAGAATCCATTTGTGATGGTACAATTTATTACATATAATGAGTTCACTGAAGATTCAACTATTTGACCCACACATAACATAATGGCAATTAAGAAGAGTTCTGAAAGCATTGATCACAGCTATTACTGTGTCTGTTGATAAATTAATTGGTTGTACAAAACACAGCAAGTCAGTGCAGCCATTCATACAAAAGAGAACCATTCATTCAAGTAATCTATTAAGATAAATTAATTGCATGTAATTAAAAATCGTGTAAGTCCATTACTTGATAACTAAATCTATTGATTTTTCAACAGTAATTGCAATATTTTATTCTCTTTATTTTCAGTAACGATCTAATATCATGAAACAAGTACTAACTTCATATCAGAATGAATAGATATAACCAAGATTTGGTAAATCAGAATGTAAAGACAAATACAACCAGGGAGTGGAATTGTATAACTCCCAGTAGAGTTTGAGTACAATCCAGTGGCGTAAAGTACAACCCCCGCATTGCAGTGAGGGGGAGGGGGGCGCTGCATGGTAAGGGATGATTTTAAAGATGAATTTTAACTGTGCTACTATGCTACTTAACAGATAATTATTGATCCGATTTTCTAAAAAATTAAAATAATAAAGCAATGTCTGACAAACGTAGCGGAGTTTAGAAATAGACGGAAGGAGCTGGAAGGAAAAGGAAAAAAAAACCTATTTGTTTCTTTAAATCTAATGTATTTATAAGTAAAAAAAATGAAAGTGTAGGGGAAAAATCAACTTTCAATTTTGATAGTTGGTGTAGTGAAATAAGTTCCAACCTACCCTACCTATCATCGAGACTGAAAATGAAAAATCTACACTGACCCCACCACCTTAACTGAAAATAAAAACCAGGCGTGAGTCTAGACATTAAGATAAATAAAAAAATTGTCATAGTTGATTTGTAGGCATTGATCAAAACAAGTGACGAGGAAGTAGGCTATATATACAAAGATAAGGCTATATGGATATGTCGAAAGACGTGGGGTGGGTGGTACTGAAGCAGACAGTAAGGGCGTATTTTAATACGCTAAGGGGGGGATTTATTCTTACATTATTTCTCCAGATATTTTGAGAATGTGGAGCTTTAAAAAACTATGTTTAATCTCTAAATTAACTAGTTTAAAAGATATAAACATTAATTGATGTTGTTTCCTTGGGGTATGTTTATAAAATTTGAAGCCTTGAAATGCAATTTTTTTAGTCACTTTTAAACTGATTTTAACTTAAGGGACTAACAATATAACATTTTAATACCTTGCATATCTTAGTTTTTGGCTTTAGAGCAAGAAGACCTTTGAAAATTTTAGGAAAAATATTAATAGTAAATATAATATAACATTGATACAAGTTTGCCCAAGTCGCTGCATTAACTGGATAACTTTTTTTTAATGTTTGCAATAGTTTACATTACTAGTCTATTGTTCTGGATATTTTTTGCTGTTTATGTTCTTTGTTATGTGTAAAACCATGTTTCTTATTGTAACAGACAAGTATTTTGTTAAATCCCATTAATAATGCTTGTGGCAGCGTGAACAGTTGGATTTCAGTTTTAACCCGTAACGCCCAGAGTATCCATATAAACACAGTATTTACACCTGAATGTGGTACTCTCACTCTCAATATGGGAATTTATGGTCAAACTAAAAATCTTAAACTACCATAACTATGTCATCCACTTTCTTGTCAGCTTGTTAGAACGTGATCAGTAAAATACTGTTAATTCTCAATTCTCATAAACCATGTGCTGTAAACAAACAAAGAAGACAAATCTTCAGCAATAGAATAACAGTTAAAAATACTTTTTATTAGTTTTAACACAATAATGTAGGTGCATTACCTAACTACAAAAGGTGGAATATTGTTAGGTAATAATGTTTATCAATGAATGGTAATTATTATGTGTCATTCAATATTCAAATAAACCTTATCGGACTAATATAATATTTTTATGTATATATGAATTTATATGTGTAACACCATGTTTCTTATTGTAACAGACAAGTATTTTGTTAAATCCCATTAATAATGCTTGTGGCAGCGTGAACAGTTGGATTTCAGTTTTAACCCGTAACGCCCAGAGTATCCATATAAACACAGTACACCTGAGTGTGGTACTGTCACTCTCAATATGAGAATTTATGGTCAAACTAAAAGTCAACTACCGTAACTATGTCATTAACTTTCTTGTCAGCTTGTTAGAACGTGATCAGTAAAATACTGTTAATTCTCAATTCTCATAAACCATGTGCTGTAAACAAACAAAGAAGACAAATCTTCAGCAATAGAATAACAGTTAAAAATACTTTTTATTAGTTTTAACACAATAATGTAGGTGCATTACCTAACTACAAAAGGTGGAATATTGTTAGGTAATAATGTTTATCAATGAATGATAATTATTATGTGTCATTCAGTATTCAAATAAACCTTATCGGACTAATATAATATTTTTATGTATATATGAATTCTTAATATATCTCTGTCCTCTGTGGATAGAAATATGTTTTGTTATAATCACATCCATATAAAGGCTTTTCTGAACTCCCTCATCACACTCTATTTTAAAATACAATAATCCTATTATTTATCAGACTATTATGTAAAATATGTATAGTTTACTTGAATTCAGGTTCAAGTTATATCACTTTAACATTATAATATCAAATCTTAATTTTGAGATGGAATAAAAAAATAGTAATTTAAAACCGAACAACTTTAAACCTAATGTTTTGATGAAAAAATACAACTTCTGAGTAATTATTATAGAATTTTCATATTTAGTGTTTTACATTATTATTTACTACTTTCACATTTATTTTGTTGAGGAGAAATACCAGGTTTTATCCAAAAATATAATCTTACTTTTTCAAAATTTAAGTGAGATATACCAAATAGCATTTTAATACTAACCAAATTGTAAATATAACATTTCCAAAGTTCTAGATAATCATTTCAATACTGAACAGAGGTAATAGTAAAAACAAAGTAATTTGGGAATTTTAATACAGTTTTTGAAGTTAAATTTTAGTTTATAAAAGTTGTTAGATTAAAAAATCAAAATGTTTGATTAATGTATACAAAAGCTTATGATTTTTTAATGAGAAATCTGTTGTAGAATTTTAAAATTTAGAACTAACAATACGTTTTAATACATTAAATTTTCTGCAGATTAAATTATGTCTCGTAGTAGTAATGCCAGTAAAAGCAAGATTTAAATCAAATACATTCTATCCATAAAATGTCATACATTAAAACAATGACTTTTGCCCTAAATATTGTACTTATAATCAGGTATACTATACTAATCAGTATAGCTCTAAAACTAAAAATAAATAATAATACTTATATAATACTCCAGCCAAAGTTATATAAATGACAAATATTAACCTATTCATTTACTAAACTGCTGCAATGTAAAAGGGTATTGCAAGCAAATATTCTTTTATAAAAATATTGATTTAGTAAATTGATATTTGTTGATTTTTACATTAAGAAATATACTCTAGTAAAGTCTATTCTTTTTGATTTGATTAAACCAAGATTTGCTAGAATCGCTTATTTGCTCATTTTTATCATGATAATAGTCTACTGTTTTGAAAGTACTCAAATAAATAAAAAGGCAAGAGGGATAAAAATACATTAAATCACACTACAATCTGCATAGTGGTTAAATTATTTGACTGAGCATGTAATCTTAGATCTACATGACGTATTAGACAAGCCACTCATAGGAGGAAGTAAATATAATTAAAGATTGAATCAATTTGTATAATCATTGTTATCTTCTGAAGAGTGGACTGCCGACAAACTTTGTAGTAACCCTTCTTAGGTTTAGTTTATATCCTGATAGTTTAAAAAGATTTTCTCAGGAAATAATGAGCAATAAACAGTAAACATTTTATCAAAACTAACTTTTATCAAAGTTTTTTTTTAACTTTTTTGATTTTTGGAACATATTTTGGAAATAGTGAGATCTTATTTTTCTGAAAACTGAGAAATCGAAAATGTTATATTTACAAATTTACCAACCACACTCACATCCTAAATTTGGTCAAAATTGGTATATTGCCACACGTATAAGGATATTTTTCAAATCCACAGCTTGGACCTGAGTCATTTTGAAACAGATATTTCCATTGAATAACCAAATGTAATTTTGTATGATTGAAATACTTGCTTCTATACTAAGTATAATGGGAAAAGTAAAATGAAGTGATATGTGATTTCTTTACAGTAGATGCTTTTAGTTAAACACATCATTGTAATTAACATTTGAAAATAAAAACCTTAAATTAAGTAGTATTATTTATTAATTTCTGTGAAAGTGTATAAATAATATTATTAAAGCTATCTTTATTTTCATCAAGATTTCAAAAGATTAAATTATGCTAGTTCTCATAACTTCACAATTTTCATTGTATTGTATTCACTGAGCAAAAAAGAATACTTCACTTTAAAAATGGTATGTTTATATAATTTGTTAAGAATTATTATTAAACATTATATAATTATACATAATGTACATATTGTTAAAAATGAATTTGAAGATACACTTCTTATAATTACTACAAAACCATTAATTTTTACATAAATTATGCTTACAAAAACCCATACTTTTTAAGGTACCTATATTTAATATTCCTAAGTAATTCTTCTTAGTTAGACTTGTGGCATGTCAAAACATGCCACAGAATGTCTATAAATATTCAACAAGTTTGTAATTAGTATATCTGAGGTGACATTACGAATTCAAGGAGACAAAATTTACATTTTACAAATTGCAGTTCATTTGAGATTACTGATGAATAAAATAATCATTTGCCTAAAGATTTTGTTGTTGATATGAATAATTTAAAGTTTAATTTGAACAGGATTAAGTCTTTTGCTATTATTATGTATTAAAACAACTGAAACACCATGTCCTAAATGCTTCAGTTTTAATGCATAACGTTGGCAAATATATATATATATATATATATATATATATATATATATATATATATATATATATATATATATAATCTTGTCATCATTTAAATATGTTACAATTTTCTGATTTACATGCTACACATTGTATGATATTGTTCCATATTTCTAAAGTTCCTAAAGGTTTCTGTTGAAATTTTGTTGAACTGGATCCTCATCCATTCCATCTGTACATTAACTCAAAATTAAATCTTTTTTAACAGATATTTCTTCAGAAGTGGTTTATACAGTTTTTAACAACTTAATGTACAATAAATGGTTACAATTTAATAATAGTTTAAAACATTGATTGTTTAAAAAATTCATCACATTTTTAATAGCCATTGCTTATTTTGTTTATAAAAACAAAAAAAATAAATTTAAAATCCTTCTTAAAATATTTTTTAAATAGTAAATTTCATTAAAATCAACCAATCTGTATAATTTTTTTACAATTAAAATTTCAGTCCCTTATGACATTTCAATGAGATTTTTACAAAGACACAGTTTTTCCATTTTATAAACCGCTAATGGACTCCAAATAATACAATCTGAATAAAGATATTAATATTCAGACCCCATATTTAAACAAAATCATGGGTTTAATAACGAGATCTAAAACAAGAAAAATGTAGTAGGATATTACAGAAAAATGTACACCCAATTTATAAGAATTAGACAATTACAAACACTTTTTTGCCTCACAAAGTTCTAAAACTATTTTCTTTGAAATAAAATTAGATTTTTTCCTCCACTATTTTTATTACATGTTGTATCATAAAAAACATGGAGAGAAGGTTATAAGAATATAATGTTCAACTGCTGGGCAAGTCAGCAATATTTTTCCTAACGTTAAATTTAATATTGCGGATTTATGATGTTATACGCCAGCACCCCACCACCCAACGAATAAACATAAACAGTACAGTGCCCCACGCAGAGCTATGAATACAACAAACAGGTTTGATTACATAACACTGGACTAAGGAATAATGAGTTAATTCTAAACGTTCACTCCCATTTACTTGGGTTTTTATCCTGAACACAATAATAGGGTTTGTCTAAACAAATATTTAATGCTAGAATGTGAATATTTTAGATTTAGTAATATTTTTCCACCAATTGACTATTTTCTAAGAAAATGTGAGATTATTACGTGGATTTGTGCTATATATTTTTAATAATATAGGTAATTTAAATATTGTCTGATCATTACCAGAAACCAGAAGAATTATAAGTCCCAGCCCGTTGTAGACATTCACAGACAGTCAGTGCTGCTGATACAGCTGACCGTGTACCTGGTCCGTCTTGGCTCAGTGCCACTCGGCTGCTAGTGTCACTGCCACTAGAGCTACTGCCACTCCACTCTGACTCTGACTCTGTCAACTACACTTTCACCTGGCCTTGGCCGGCTTGAAGTTGGAGTTTGACGATATCAAGTATGGGGGGGAGGGGGTATATAACCATATCACAAGTTTTACTACACTGACAATACATCAGCCGTGATAATAATAAATTTATGATTTAAAAGCGTACCTTAACGACTTTGATAGTAGTGAGTCGAGATTAGTAGGTACGACTGAGCCAATAAGAATAATATAATATAGTCTTTCAGTCTGACATATATACGCTTTATATATTATATAATTAGCCACGAGTAAATTCAGGATCCAAATTTAAAATTATTGCAGACAAAATTACTGATCCAAAACATTTTTTCGGAGATTTATTAAACTTTGTCCAATAGTTAATTATATTGCAAGATACTATTATAACTTTGTAGTTTCAGTTTCTATGGTACTGATAATTAAGTAACAATACATAATTGGTTGTACAAGCAAGATTTTATCATTTCATAACATTTTGTAAGTATAAATTCCCGTATTAACAGAAATTTGTAATTGTAATAAAATGTGCAGATAGTTGTATTATTTATTTAACACTATCTTCCAAAATGTAGACAATGAATGAGTTCAAAAAATGGTCCGAATGACTTTCAAAATCAGTTAGTGACTTCAAGAGGTAATATCCTTTCCCGCGACAGTACCGATTTTAAAACCCAAACTGTTATATTAATTTACGCAGAATTTGGTTGAATCTACGAGGTAATTATCTGTTGCTATATTTAATTAGGCTATTTTCTTTATTCCATAAAAATCCGTAAATATACACGGAGGAGAGTTACAATCAGAAAAAACAGCCAGACGCGACGGCACGGCGGTATACTCGTAGACGAAGATAGCCTAATAAAGTCATCCAGTGGGAGGAACAGACCATTGTTTAATGCGTTGGAAAAGACAAATATGCATACTGTATTTAATATTTAATCTAAAAAGAACATAATAATTGGTAAATTCTAAGCCTACTTAATTTATAAGTTTGTCTAAGCGTATTTATTTCTGTGTAGGACTGAGAGGTCTCTGCAAAATCTCTTTAAATTTTTAAGGAGAACTTTATTTTAAAATTCCAATTTTATATCCCTCCTCTCTGTGGAAATCCATAAAGTAATATTTATGTATGGACTTAAAAAGCTTTATTCTTGTTATAGGTTTTTCGAAAAAAGTCTATTTAGTTTATGTGAATGTATAAAATATACTCCATTCGAAACATGAACATCATACTTCAACGTGATGAAGTAAATTTTAATAGGCCTACTGTATTCGACACATTTTATATTTCCAGAGTCCACATTACATTAGTTTCCTACAAAATCATATATTCTTTGAAATATTAACTATCTTATGGTAAAACTGCCTGCTCTAAAAAATGAATGCTCAGGTAGCAGGGGTAGTTCAAAATCTTCTGTGGCAAATCAGACGATTTAATTTACAACAAATAAACATCAAATTTTGTTTTGAGATAAGCATAGTTATCTAACTATATGATGATAAAAAATCTCTAAACTAGTAGAAGGTGCTCACACCACCATTTTCTTTGCACCCAGAAAATATCTCCATATCATAGCAATACATATTGTTTTAATTGACTGTTTTCCTATAGCAGCAAATGTTTCATGATAGGAGTATATTGTTAATCATTTGATCGATTATACTTTCTTAAATACATCTAGTCTTTCACAACATAATTAATTATCTTTTGTTTACTACCAATAAAACTGCTGTTGTTGCTTCCACAACTAAATCATGATGTTATTTGCAATTGATACAGTTTCATAGTTATGACCAAATATTTACTAATAACTTGCACATTGAATCTAATTGTACATTTTATACCCTGTTCTACACATCTGGATACAGATTTGTAGTTTAATAACATTATTCAATCAGAACCTCCTTTCCCCCTATTATAACATGATCATATATATATATATATATATATATATATATATATATATATATATATATATATATATATATGTATGTATGTATGTATGTATGTATGTATATATATAGTGAATTGTAATGGTATTTAGTTTTTAGGTAGATTTTGTATACATTTATATTGTGTAGGACAATTTCTACATAATGTCATTGAAAATTACCCTCAGAGCCTTAATAATTATCCTCAAGTTTATAAATAATAAATATATATATATATATATATATATATAATTTTTTCAATAAACAAAAATAGGTATTTATTTATATATACCTATATAAAATTTAACCTTAATTTAAATTTGGTCTTGCCAACCACTTCGTCACTGCCAGTAAACTTTAGGGAAAGTGAATATGCATGTTAGATTGTGTAATCTCATCATAACATTGTGTACTTTATAGGGACATAACGTAGTAACGCATCATCTAGAGGATATCAATGGTAAAGAAAGATTTTTGTTTAATCACATTTTCTTAATAATATTCAAAATGTTAGCCCACATTATTATTAGTAACATTCTGTACCTGTAATAGTAAACAACATGAAATCTATATCATCTCCTTCCTTAAAAAACAATGTGGTGGGGTTGGACTATCCAAACTTAAATTATGAATATGCCACTGATAGGTTTAGATATGTTACTCTTGAGACAAAAAAATATTACCTGAAATACATTGTTTGAAAGATTTTACAGCAACAGTTACCATCTGTGAATAGAAACAAAACAGAAACACTTCACACGGCACTCGGTCTATCTACAAGGAATATTCCTCAGTTTCGTAGATTGACATTATTATAATATTCTATACAATACATACAACTTAATCTATTGAAATTCTTGTCTTCTTAAATGGATTTAATTGAAGTTAATGATGTTAATTGCAATATCACCTGGTTCAGCAATGATGTGCCCATAACATTGTAATAACTAAGTAGTGAAACACTCTAACAATTTAAATAACTCCTTGGAGTCACATGGTTGCTGTAATAATCATTTTAATTAAAATAAAATAATATTTTTATCTAAACATTTTAAGTTTTATGATAGTTAAATAGAAGCAAAGAATCACCATAAATCTATTAGAATTTGTAATTGAACTACAATATACCATTTTTTTCAGAAATGTGCAGTCACACAGCATGAGTGAGGACATTAAAATGTCTGGTAAAAGGTTGCAGTCTCAAACAAAACTACACGATTTTCAAAACTCCAGATCAAATACTAAACAATCTCAACCTCACTCAGCATCCAAATTTCCAAGTGAGTTCTTTGTCTTTTATTGCTTGGGCATTAGCGAAATCTATCATTCGAGGAACTGGAAAAATTTCATTTCTGTATGTCTGTCTGTCCACACGATATCTCGAGAAAAAACTCACATATAGACTTTAAAATTTGCAGTCTCATTCTATGTAGATAAAATCAAGTTCAATAATAGTGTGTGTCAATCCATAGGATTTGGCTGAATGTTAGCCAATACTTTTACATCTACATCCGTCATATGGGTGTCCTAGATGGCAACGAGAATATTACAGAATAAATAAATTTGTAAACAAACTGAGTACATTCAAATGACATTTTAACATGTGATATAGTAAGATATCTCAAGAAAGATTTGATCTGTAGACTTTAAATTGTTCACAACAATCTTTAGTTTTGCATAGACAAGAATGACTTTGGTGATGATGCATTTCCAGTCATGAAATTTAGCTGAATGTCATTAAAAGCTTATCACTCTGTAGGATAGCACAATTTCTCTTTGTCTGCCAGGGGGGGGAGGGGGGGCATGTAAATTTTCTTGTATGAATATTATCTATCTGTCTACAAGTCATCTCAAAAGTGAAATGAGCTATAGACTTGAAACTTTGCCTGCAACCTCAGCGAAGCTTCTGATGGGGCCTGTGAAGTAGCGTACTCATAGCTTGTTTTAGATAAGTAATAACAAAAATATATCTCAATCTTCACTACAACAAAATAAATATTACAGTTTTCAATAGCAGGTGGTTACTGAGTCCACTCCTTTTATTACGTTTTTAACTATAAAAATAAGCAAATAAAAAATTAAAACTTGAAGATTTTTTTAATTGAATTTAATTTTTGTTCAAGCATTTGAACTATTCTTTGAAGTGGGGATTTCCTTAAACTAGAAACCTTAGTACAATCAATTAAAACTTTAATGGTGTTGAAAGAACCCCCTCACATATAAAACATAACTGCCATACATTTGTCTACTACTTGTAGTTGTCAATGTTATCTCTTAAAAATACAGAAATATAGCCTATTACTAATAGGTCTAATTAAATGCACAACTGGAAATATATTTGTAGGACAAAGTTATAATTATAATTTTCTGTACTCTGGAACTTAAAAATATAGCTAAAAAACTTTAGCTAACACCATATATTAATCTTTCTTCAGAAGCACTTGTTGAAAGACGTATCTTGGAGGAGCAGTGCAATGGCTCTAGGAAAGAGATACAGCTGAAAGGTGTACAAGAACAACTGCAGTTTCTCTGTGAACAAGACGCACAGCTGCCTGAGGTCCTGGGGAAGGATAAGATAGAGTTACGGCCAGCAACAGTGATTGATCATAAACTGACCAAGCTGCAACTGCAGTGCCTCTCTGATGAAGAACTGAAAATGTTCTCTACATAATAATTCATGTTTTGCCTTCAATACATTTTCACTACCAAAATGGTTATCTGTTTTTGAGTAATATTTCTTATTTTAAAGTAGATATGGTTTACATTTTTGCATATTCAATAGGTACTTATAAACTGATTGATTACTTTGGTGTTGGTGTAGTTCTAAAGGTATATTTAATATAAAGGAGTAAAGGAGTCCGTAAGCTTATGCAGCCAGTGTCATAACTAACATCAATCTTCCAGTTCACACCCCATCAAAATCTTCTTGATATTTGATATGTTTGCTGTAACGCAACTTTAGACCACAAGATGAGATTTTTCACAATTTTTGAGACCAGTGGGATGTAGCCCAGAGGGGTTTTTGAAGTAAGAATAGGTCTATATGTTAACCAGGCACCCTAAGAATGTCCATGTGAAATTTCAGTATAAATGGTCCAGTACTTTTTACGTGATTGGGTAAAACACACACACACACACACACACACACACACACACACACACACACACACACACACACACACACACACACACACACACACACACACACAAATAAACATACAGACAGACATCATTAGATTTTCATATAATAATACAAATATATAAATACATATATTCAGCATAGTCTGAACATATATTTACAAATTAATGTACAACACATTTCACAAAAATCATAGGTGTAATTCTATCTATAACTATTAATAGAGCCATAACATTTAAAATGTTGAAAGATTGAATTTTACTTGTTTACAATATTTATAACAAATACTATGAGTTATTGCATAACAAAAGGTTGTTTAATAAATAACGAAGTTTATGAAAAGGTTTTTAACCAAATTAAAATAAATAGTATAGAAGTAGCTTTATTGTGTGGTACACTTACAACAAATAATACAACAATAATTCGTTGGTAAAAAATTTGAGTACAATTTTTTAAACTTACTCCACAGACTTATTAATTATTACGTATTAAACAACTGTAACTATGTATAAAACTTTTTGCAATTGATATTACCATATATGTATTTTATTTTATTTAATATTCTATTCTGTACATAGAAATAAACTGCTCTCTTATTGTAATGGAAGACATAATATAACCTATACAGGTATAGTGACCAAATACATAAAAATTTTTATAAACTGATCAGTAATAAGGGAATTTTTATACCAGGTATTAGCTTACATAAAGAAAGAAATGTCCTCATAATATAGAAACATATCATCATCATCATCATCGTCAGACGTTTCCGTTCTCACGGGTCGTCGTATAGAAACATATAATATATATATATATATATATATAATACAAATACAAAAGTTATGCTACTTAAGCAATTCATTTTGAAATTTTTACTATAAATTTTATCATAAACTGTGAATAATGGTTTAACATGTAAATACAAATTAATATATCAAACTGCACTTTGATTCAGTAAGCAAGCTGAAGCCGGGATACAAGAGATAACTGATAACACTTCCTGCAGTAGAGATACAATAGGCAGCACTGTTGTGGTAGACTAGTAGACTAGCTGTGAGATGTTAGTGGTATTCAGGTATCTCTGGCTCGCAACTGCCTTCTCCCTGTGGATATGTGTCCTCTCGGCTGATAACTCCAGTTCAGGTAGTTTACAAGCAGGTGACTGAGTAGAGGCTCCCCCCTCCCCGCCACCCACCAATCATAGTGTTTCATAAGTTTGTTCCATTACTGTCATTAATAATACACCTCTTTAAATACAATGTATACTAAATGGCAAATAAATCTTCTTCATTTACATATTTTTTGCAATCACAAACATAAGAAACTATCCACATATTTGAAATACAATAATTATTATATCTCAGTATCTCACTCTTGGTTCCAAACCATGAGAATTTAAAATTTGTACTCTACTGTGCCAAATACATTCATAACATAATATAAAGTTGATTTTAAATAACATAAGCAACATAGCTACATAAGTTGCACATTGTCAGTTAAATATGTCCATTCATCTGTATGTTAGAGTTGGGTGAATTAATGTTGGGTATTAATCAATACATATTATGCATGTCATTGTATCAATCCTTTCTCCCCTATTTGCATAATTTTCTCAATTTGTGAAAGTTTATGTTACTGACTATCTAAAATCAATTTGTTACCTTTTTGAGTAATAATGAATATACAAAACCCTTGAATTTCTTAGATTTTTTTATGTTTACTATGATTGTTTCAGAAAATGAAGGGCCAAAATGTAAGACAATATTTACTTTTGGGTATGGGTATCGTCAGTTTTTCCATATGTCACAAAGCAGCTTGCATCCTGCAAGTGGAGACCTGTTATTCATGAAGTTCTCAGTGAAGGCGAGAAGTGATGCACACATCCTGCTCTCCCCAAGCCCCTCACCTGAGGATTTGGAACCTGTGTATGAGATCGTCCTTGGTGCTGGAAAAAACACGTTCTCCGACATTAGGAGGAGACGGAGAGCTGCTACAAAGACTTCAGCATATACCAAAGATATCTTGTCTGGCACTGAGCAAAGAGAATTTTGGGTATGTAATTTGTAGATTTTGTTTGTAATATTTAATAAAAAACGTTAAGTATCTAACTGTAAAAATAATATTATATTTAATTTAATGCCATTGAAACGCGTTATTTCATACTTAAAACATAGTTTTTAATGTAAAAAAATTTTCAATTAATAAGGAGATAAAAATGATTACCTTTATTTATTTTTACATTAAAAAAATAAATAGCTTAAAAATAAAATTAATGAAGTATAAAACACAGTTTAAAAGATATATATTTAAAAAATGACATAGTATAGACATTGTTGAAACAAGTTTTGTTTGAAATGGTTGTATAATAATAATAATGATAAAACTCTACTTTATTGTATGGATTTGTACAAATCATTAACAATATATTAATTACAGCTGAGTACCAAGTCGTAGACATAACTCGAGATATTAAATAGTAAATAATACCCCTGTGCTCGACACCATCACTAATAATAGTGTGATATGTGCATGACACCACAGTGATTGAACGTGTTATCTAGAAACAGGGTGTGTTATTATATATTTACTAAAGTAAAACCTTACATATCAAGTAATAAACAGTATTGTCCAACTAAAACAAAGTCTAAAATATTATATTGTATTAACTAAAAATCACTCAAATCATAGAAATGGTTCTCCATAAGCTAACCATGTAAAAGTTTCTTCTTAATCATAAAATATCTCATCATCATTAATTAAGAACATATTTATACTTATTCACACCATGAAGATGTCAGATTTTGAAGTGACCTTTCTCTATAACATACAATGATGATACATTTCTTTCCTATTCTTTTATCCTTAAAAATCCTCCATCATTAATTAATCCTCCATAATACACTTTAACCAGAGACAATTTATTCATAAAAACTGAAGGAATATATCAGTCCATAAGTTACAGAATGTCAGTTCAAGCCTGTGTTTGCAGTTTCATTACACTTTTCTCACTCGCTTGTTATACTTTGAATCACAAAGTATGTAGTTAAAGTCTATAGTCATTTAACTTCATACTATACAAAAGGTTGAATTGGTAACAAAAATTTACTTTGTATGAGGCAGTAAAATAACTAGTGCCAGCTTTGGCTACATCTTTAGATTATACAGGCTTAGATTCTACAACAAACCATAATGTACTCTGTTATTTGAGAACCTAAGCACCGATACTGATTTAAATACAATAAAAGTCACAACCAGTATCTTTTGATGAGAGAACCTACAATCTTTAACGAATTGTACTGAAATGTTCCTCAATTTGATCTTATAAAAATTATGCTCTTTCCATTCTAGAGAAAAACATGATTGTAATCTTTTCCTAGTGTAATTTATATACCACTTTACTATGCTGTCTCCATAAAATCTGACAAACATACTCCTCTAGGCCTCTTTTATATTCCTAGAGGAATATCAAACTTGTCCATTTTAAATTTATATTTCCAATTTGATTGAAACATGATATACTCATATTTTCTTCAATGTATAACGCACTTTACAACTTATGTAAAACAATAATTTACTTGCATGATTCCCTTTCATACAATACCACAGTTTATATCACTATTTACTTCTGTAACTCTCTATTGCTTGTCTAGGTGAGGATGAACCACCAAGGCATGATCTCAGTCGGTCATGAGGGCGAGGACTTGCCATTCATGGAGTGGCAAGATCCTGACCCTCTACTTATATTGTACTTCAGCTTCTGTACGTGGAGTGGTGTGGCTGGCAAGTGGATTTATGACTGCTCTTCAGACAATGACTCAGGTTACGATATAGGCTATACTAGCAGCTACCCTTGGCTTCATACACAATTTCGTAGTTCTTGCACATATATGAGCACTACTTGTTTGAGTGAACTATGTTTCCGACGCCAATGTTGAGGTTGCCTTGTTGCCACAATCAAGAAAATTTGTAAAAAAATGTACATTTATAACCATAGTAATTTACTCTGGTCTTATTATATTTACATGTTGTTCCATAGTAGATTTTGTTTTCATTCTTGAAGAGTATGTGATATTTGTGAATCAAGAATATGTATACATACACAGGTATGAGAAGCCAACATTTATCAAAAGACAACTAAGTTGGGTTTTATAACTTTATAGTAAAAGTTAAATTTTTAGTAAAAGTTAGATAGTAACTATGTCTTTTATATCTGCATTATAGCACTGTTCAAGCACTACGTACTTAATATTTGCTGAAACGTACATTTAAAAATATTTTTTCCCAAAACTTTTAATTTTCTTATTTGGATATTTTCTTACTCTGTGCTCAACATTGGTTGCAGAAAAGGTTGAAATAAGAATTGTTGTTACTATCAAGCTTACTCTATTATTTCACAATATAAATGTTAATAATTTTAATATAGATTAAATTAATTAAACCTCATAAAAAAGAGGTGCTGAGGTGAGGTGGTTTTGTTTTGGTTGTGCTGTCATAAAGCAATGTTTACACAGAACAGTTTATTACAATTACCAGGCTCTTTCAATTAATATTCCATAACTTTTTAGACCAAGCTGGAACATTTTCCTACTTTAGAAACCAGTGGAGGATAGCACGGATGGATTTTCGAAATAATAATAGGCCTATATTCATACCAGGGACCCTAAGAATGGCCATGAAAAATTTCATTACAATCGGTTGAATAATTTACGTGTGTAAGCAAAAAAAAAAAAAAAACAAACAAACAAACAAAGGTGCTTTTAAATTTATATTATTATTAGTGTCCAAGTATTCATGCTAATAATGGAAATTTTAAATTTTGATGATCAGTGAACCTATGTCATGTTTAAGGTGCTATCGAAGTACAACCCGTTCTCACTGCTGTGGACAAGTTAAGACAAGCATTGTTGACAAACTATGATGTTTATTCCAGACCTGTTTCTAATGCTTCACAGCAAATTCAAATTTACATACAAATACAAGCTAATCATGTACAACTTGTAAGTAGAATAAGTGGATTTTACATAAAGATATTTAGTTATGTATTAACTAGTTTTATAATATATATTTTCATATAAAAGAAAACTCATAAAACATGTAATGGCTAAAAAAAAATATTTCTTTATGTTGCAAATACTGAAAATAAATTTAATTTTTTAAATAGTTAGTTTATAGAATCTTTTATATGCCAAGAGCACTGAAATCATACACGATTTGTTGAGTAAATCAAAGGCGGGTATTGTTTGTGTTTGAAATTCAGGGTTCGAAACAAATTTTCATAGTGCTTTACCAAAAATAAGTACTGCAACAATTATTGTTAGAGATGTTAAAAATGTTATTGTAAAATTATTAAACTGATATGATAAATTAATTGTTATTTACAAATTAGTTGCCTGTTTTACACGGATTCGTAATATCTACTATTTTTGTACTTGTTAATGTTTTCAGTACTGTAAAAGCTTTAGCTACAAAAATCAGGCTGTTATAGGTACAGCATAATTTTTATACATAAGAAATAAGTTACATATAATTCTAATTATATGTTCTCTTTTTAGGATGCAAAACAATCTGTGATGACTGTGGGATGTATGTTTACTTTGGTGAGTAAACTGATTTTTATAGAATTCACTTTGTTCAAGCAATGATTTTTACAGGAAATATTTAATAGTAAAATTCTGTATAAAGTTATTTTGTGAAAAATTATTTATACTAACATTGTTTTGACGTCTTATCAGAACAGAATTGAATTATCCACAGCACAAGAGTGTTTGTGATATTAAACAAATAGAGAGTAATATATAATTCTAAAAAGGAGCAAAACCCAGAAATTAACAAGACTAAATGTCAAGTAACAATTGTAGCCAAGAAAAACATTCACAACATAATACTACTGTTTTATAGGAGTGGTATGATGAGAAGATGGTCTGGAGTCCAGACAACTTTGATGGTTTGAATATTTTAAATTTGGTTCACCATGAAATTTGGATACCAGAATTAGTCAATTTCAAGTGAGTATTTTACATATAAGAAAGTATATGTGTTAAATAATTATGTTAAGATAAAATTGAGAACAATTGATTCCCTCCTGGGTTCAACAAATGTTTCTGATGTTCTATCATAAAGATAATTAATATGAAATCATAATCATACAACCAGAATTATGAGTCTTAATTATATAGATTTTCAAGCTGAATACTTTTTTTAACTTAAAGCTTAAACCACATACTGAGAAGTGCTTATTTAAATGAAATGAAATGAAAATATCTTTATTCCTTCTACAGCATTACACTTCATGCATCATATAAAATGGTAGGAATATACTCGACCATAATTTTATTTATTATAGTTATTTTATAATGTGGTTCCAAAGCACTCACTCTTACATCTGACTGATATTCCTACTGGCTAATGGCATTGACCAGAATTTAAAAAATCTCGTGTCCAAAACAGAACCCGAGACAAAATAAAAATTTGTTTTTAATAAAAAAAAAACAACACATATTACAAATGAGTCAGAATCCGAGCAGTATGCATCAGGGCGGTCCTCATCAGGTAGTAGCAACAGAGTTTTATTTTTGCGAGTGTAGGTGTTCTGCTAATCAGAGTCTTATCATGGAGCAGTGCTTTTCATGGTGTTTATTGTTTGCATCTATATTTCTTGTTGTGAGTTTAAAAAACTTATTACTATTATTATTATTATTGCTTATTATTAACTTTATTTTTAAATATGGCATCTTGTGGTGTTTTTCTAAAATCTATTGATATAAAGGATATTATTAAATTTAGGTATGAAGACCATAAGGTGAATTTTAATGGCAGTTGTATGAAAATCAGTAAACGCTGACATTGAAACTCTAGCTGATGAAAATGTTTGCTCCGAGGAACAGTATGCATCTGGAAACACAGGCGACTCAAGGTACTTACAAAAGAAGATGTCATGAGAGTATTGGCAGAAATTCGTGAAGAACAGTCTAAGTTAGAGGCAAATCTTTCTGCGTCTAATGAAGTTTAGCATGCACAGAGTTATCTAAAAACATTCAAGCACTGTTGGAACAAATAACAGTGTTCGAGAGTCATTTGGAAAGATTTTATAAATTGGTGAGTGAAAATTTAGGTCTAAAAAAAAAGAAAAGAAAATTGCAATGAAGGCTAAGCTTGAAGATACTGAACAGTAGTCGCTATGGAATGCAAGAGAAATACATGGTTTGTCTGAGATGAGAGTTGAGACAGGAATAAGTTATCAAACTGGTGAAAAATTCCACCACCGCACAAAAATCTCACCAATGCAATCCGTTCAGTCGACATGGTTGTCAAGTTTGTCAGGCTTATTGGCGAGGATAAACTTCTTCAGAAAAGGGAAGGGAAGAAACATGACGTATTGACCTTTCAATGGACAACATGGTATTACTCAATCAGGTCTAAACCTTTCAAGGAGGAGACTGTTTGACCAGGCACGGGATGCCGAAAGAAGGAGCAACTACAAGTACTTGTGGGAAAATATTCATGCGTAAAAACGAACAGTGATAGTGTAATTGCAATATCCTGCCAGGCTAACCTCAGTAATCTTTAAGCTTCTTCTCTGTCCTTGTTACACTTAGTTGAAACAAATCTGTCTTGAGCTTCAAGATATTGCTTCCTCAAAAAATTAGCATCAGGATGTAGCAGTTCATGCTTCTTACGTTTGTAAGAGTTGTCTCTATACGAGGTCTTAGGGCAGGCAATTTCCAGGCAGTTGTCAATGTTTTTATAAAATTTGAATATGCTGTTTCGGCATAAGCTGACTGGTACACTCCATTCCAGCTCTGAAGAGCAAGAATATCCTTGAAGCATGTCATGTTTTGAGAATTGAAGTGTCTCCTTGTTGATGAAGCAACTACAGGTTTTGAAGGAATGTCTAGCTGTGTAACTTGGCCTGTGTGGTCAGAGAGCCCTGTGTGGATTATCTTCACGGCTATGGATTTATGGTTAAGGTTTCTTTTGACAATGTCAATAGATGATATTGATGTGTTGGTGATTCTAGTTGGAGGGAGGTCCATTCTAGTTATGTAAAAAGAAGTGAGCATATCATCCAACAAATGTCTTTCCTTTTTTTCTCTTGTCTAGTATATCAACATTGAAATCACTTACAATACAAATACCACTATACTTCAGGGTAATATTATCAAGACAGTCAGATAATAGGTAATACATGATCAAGCAGGGGCCTAGGAGGATGGTAGACTCCAATAACATAAAGCGGTTACTTTTGTTATTGGAAAACAATGATCGGATAATGGTAATTTATACAACATCTATAAACAAATGTCAAGGTGCTTTTAAATCATTTACAGTAGAATTATAAAAAATATATGTGTGTGTGTGTGTGTGTGTGTGTGTGTGTGTGTGTGTGTGTGTGTGTGTGTGTGTGTGTGTGTGTGTGTGTGTGTGTGTGTGTGTGTGTGTGTGTGTGTGTGTGTGTGTGTGTGTGCGTGTGTGTGTGTGTGTGTGTGTGTGTGTGTGTGTGTGTGTGTGTGTGTGTGTGTGTGTATGTGTGTGTGTGTGTGTGTGTGTGTGTGTACTGAAGAAATAAGGCAGATATTAAAAAAAGCTCTGTAATAGGTAAAAGCAAGTTTTAAGTATTTGTTATTGTTACCTGTATATTTGATATTTTAATTCAATTGTTTTAACACTCTAGAGAAATGAGGTGGTAATTCCAAAAATTGCTCTGTATATAAGTAAAAACAAGTTTTGAAAAATACTCATACCATCCGACTTGTATATGTGCAGTGCTGTAGGGAAGGGAGTATCTCCACTGGGACCAGCTGCCGTAAGGGTTACATCTAATGGTAAGGTGAGGTGGAGTACCCGCAGTCATCTCCAAACTAGATGTCAGCTGGACCTGAGGCAGTGGCCCTGGGACACTCAGACATGCAGCATTCAACTGGGCTTTTGGACCCAAACTGATACACTGCAACTTATTTTGTTTGAGAATGGCACCAAGGTTTGTACTTATCATTCATATTTTATTTGTTTGTATACAAGCAGAGTATTTCATGCATATATTAAATTCCTTTAACACACTGAGTGTGGTGGACAGTCACTACTAATATTCCCACTGTTCTAAAGTCGGTCACTACCGACGACTGGACGACTGGTGACTGAATGCATTGGTACATGACCAGTTTCGCAGTGAAAGTGGTAACAACAAATTCTGTGGCTAGAAATGTATCATAGATTAACACACTGAGCATAGTGGACAGTCACGATTACTGTTCCCGCTGTCCTAAAATCGGTACACGACCGGTCTCGCAGTGAAAGTGTTGAACTGTATAGTGGGCAAAGTGGGACTTGTGAGTGGAGGATCCTTAACACTAATTTTAAAAGGGTTGCTAATAAAAAATCATTACTTATGGTCATAATTTTGCTTGCTAAAATTTAATCTTTTGATATTACATTAGTTTAATGTGAAACAATCACGCAATAGCAGTTTTACTGCTGGGGTTTCCGCTTCCCACCTGCGAGAGGTAGGCAAGTTCAGACATGTGCAGTATTGCCTACTGCTGCAATGGAGATATCACGTAAAGAACAATGCACAGCTTTGGAATTCTGTTTTTGTTTAAGGAACTTTCTGGTTGAGGCCTAGACAATGTTACTGGAGGCATATGGAGAGTCTGTTCTTCCCTACAGCACAGCTCGAAGGTGGTTTAAAATATTTAGAGAGGAGATAATCAATTTCAAAGGAAGGTAGACCCAATGCTCCAGTTACTGTTCTTATGGAAAACATCAACAAATTGCTGTCATTGTGAGAGGGGATCAACGAATTACCCTAAGATCACTTTCTGAAATATTAAACATTCATTGTGTTGCCACCTACACGTTTATGATATAAATTACACATGAGACGTGTTTGTGCATGATGGGTTCCAAGACTGTTGATGCTCGAACAAAAGGACATTCGCAGTCAGGTCTGCATGAAGTTAAAGTTGATGTTAGAGGAAGGTCTGGAGTTTCTTTCAAATGTTATCACTGCTGATGAAACCTGGCTACATTTTTATCCTAAGAGCAAACAGCTAAGCTCAGTGGTGGAAATCTCCTTCATCGCTAACCCTCCAAAAAGCCAAAGATGTTGCTTCTGATGGGCAAATTATAGTCATCTCAATCTTTGATATTCATGGAATGGTTTAACAGCATGTCATACCTGCACACACATCAGTAACTAAACAATACTGTAGGGATGTCCTGAAGATGTTGCAAGTCCATATCAAGTGCAAAAGACCACATTTCCGTGAAGCAGGCTGGATGCTGTACCATAATAATTTGCGGCTGCATATTTCCAATTTTATTGCTGAATATCTGGCAAAAATCAACTTGGAGTGCATCCCTCACCCTTTGTATAGCCCAAATTTAGCCCTATGTGAAACTCTAACTTGAAGAAGTCTTTGTGGGAGGCATTATCCACCGTCAGAAGCAGTGGTGAAGGCTGCAGAGGTGACTTTGAGAACCTCTTAAAAAATGGTTTATAGTATGTACGTATTTGAAGACTGGCAGAAACGCCCATTCAAGGGTGTCTATTTTGATAAGGACCATCAAAATTATGAGGATGAATAAAGGTATGTTATAAAAAAATATGATCATTCTTCTTTGAACAGCCCTCATATTAGAATGCAACCTAGGCTCTTCATTTATTAGGTTACTTTTCATTTACCTCCATATCTCAGTGAATAGCTTTAAATACTACCATAAAGCTACAACTGCTTTGTCACATCACTTAGCTTAATGTGTCTTTGAAGAGAGTTGTAGTTTACATCATGTATCTTAATTCCAGTTCTTTCACAACCTTTGATTTTATACATATCCTTAATCCTGAAGTTTTAAATCATGGCACAATATAACTACTGTGATAACCTTATCTTTGAGTCGAGGACCATGTGTAAATATAAGAGGGATATCCCTTCCTAACACGATTGCTATGTTGTTCATAAAATATAATAGTGAGATATAGTGGTGAAATACATAATCAATGTAGGCAATGCTTATGTCATAGTTTATGACATGAATATCTAACATCTCTCCACGTCTTCCAGTTCAATAGGAAGCCTCCATCAATGAGATAGGAAATTTTTTTAAATTTAGAAATGTCTGAAAAAGCTTTAAATATTTTTACAAGCTTGATTTTGTGATTTTCCTGTTCAATTTTCATCCTATATTGTAGGCCTACCATGCATTTTTGCTGACAATGTCAGATATTTCAGAAGTTTTAAAAACTTCTTATTTTATTAATGGAGATTTCCTATTGAACAGGAAGACATGGAGAGTTGTTAGATATTCTATGACATAAACATTGCCTACATTGATTATGTACTTCACCACTACATCTCAATGTCGGTCATTGTAATTTACAGTTGTTTTGATTTAAGGACCAGCAACAAATATATATATATATATATATATATAGAGCGCTCACTTTTTCCGATTCAATTATTTTGTGTTTGGCCGTATCTGTCACATATGTGTTTAAATAAGCAAACTAACATATGATCGGAAGACCAAATACCTGTCAAACGACTTTTTATTTACATTAAACTGTATAAATGGCAATAGCCTTATTTAATTTCAATAAACATTGAATCACAAAAAGTACTTGCTCCGCCGGGAGTCGAACCCGGATCTCTCACTTGCCGGGTGAATGTGCTACCATTACACCACAGAGCGCTCACTTTTTCCGATTCAATTATTTTGTATTTGGCCGTATCTGTCACATATGTGTTTAAATAAGCAAACTAACATATGATCGGAAGACCAAATACCTGTCAAACGACTTTTTATTTACATTAAACTGTATAAATGGCAATAGCCTTATTTAATTTCAATAAACATTGAATCACAAAAAGTACTTGCTCCGCCGGGAGTCGAACCCGGATCTCTCACTTGCCGGGTGAATGTGCTACCATATATATATATATATATATATATATATATATATATATATATACACTGAGCTATAGCCATACCATAGTAATGATGTTAGAGACATGTAATGTTGTATTTAATTAATTGTGGCAGTTGGAACTGCAGAAGACGAGCTCCGAGTGGGAGGTGCAGAGGCTGGACGCTGAGACTATTGCTGTTAGAAGACCATGGCTGCCTGATCTCAGCTCAGATGATGGGACTGACGATATAACCCCCACTTCGCTCACCTTCACATTTGTCCTCAAGCGAGCAAGCTTTGGATACATCTACGTCCTGATTATTCCCATTCTGGGTCAGACAGTTTACTAACTAATACAAATAGAACATAAGATTTATCCTATGTATGTAAATAAATGAAGTAATGAGATCCATCTAGTGAAGGTTTCAGACACTACATTCTTACCAGAGATTTGAACACAATATTATTCTTTTAGTAGGATACTTCATAATACTTAGTTCAACTGTCTTCTTTGATATCAGCTGTTGTCTGTGATATCTTGTATCTCTGAACTTTACAATACACATGTTTCACTACTACAGCTTTCAGCATCGAAGTATTAGCACTCTCCCAATACTAACTCATAACTTTACTGTTCAGTGGTAAAAGCTTTGATAATCATCTAATCACATCATATTTATGATAACAGTAGTATCATATTCTATTGATATAAACAAGTTGTGTAATCAATATTCTAGAACAGAATATTTGAATTTATAGAGCTTTTGACAGTTTTGTCATTTACCAATGATTAAAAATAAATAAAAACATACATATAACAGTGATTAAGTACATTACAGGTGTAACATGTGCATTATCACAGCTTACAAGTCATAAACTATAGTCACACTCAATATTATACTCCATGGCTGCCCTCTCAGTTAACTGCATTAGAAATGGATGAAAACTTCATACAATACTTCTATATTAAGAATGTATTTAGAAAATTATGTACTGTTAAAATTTGATTCCACTTTTCCTGGCACTAGAGTTCCTTGACCTGAGTGAGTTTTATTCATAAAATAACTACTAAATACTAAATAATGAATAGAAATCCATCTATGCATTTTTGTTTAACATCTAGGATCATAACATAGCTATGGTGGGAAGGGTTGATTTAGTGTGAATGTTGATTTTAGCTCCATTTCACCTTCCACTTAGTGCATTGTCTGTCATAGACTTAACTCCTGGATTATGAAGTCTACGTCTAAAGAGATACAAAATAGTCGGTGATGAATTCTCAAAAGTGAACATTATTTCGACATCAAAGACACCTAGACTACAAAAGAGATCTGTCTGGTTCTCAGCAGCCATCCAATATAATACAGATGAAGAGGTGTTCTCAATGTCTCATCAGGTGCACAATTGAGTGCACTACGATGTTATAGACACGAACTCAAGAGCAATAGAGTTTTCTACACATAACATAGCTATGGTGGGAAGAGCCAATGTGAATGTTGAGGTGCAACAATAGTATTAAAAATAAATTAGGAAAAATATAATTTTAATCATTATTTAAAGCATAATAGGCAAACATACTCAGTAGTACTAACACATATTTCTGATTGGTTAATATTTACAGTTTTTATCTCATATAATCCCTTTAATTTATTTGTTCAGTCTATATGTTTGTCTGTGTGTGTCATATCTGGGTTGTGCTTGTTTTAGTGATGATCGTGATGTCTCTGGCCTGTTTCTGGATGGATGTTCTGGGCAAGGAGAAGTTGGCTACTAACTGCCTGTTGCTGCTGCTGCTCTCTGGTTTCTTGTTGAGTCTAGAGTCCAATCTGCCTGCACCTGCCGACCATGCTCCATTCCTTTGTAAGGCACCATCAACAGTTTGTCATTACCAAGCAGTAAAATCTTGTGTTGTGTATAATTCAGAATTATATTACTATGTTCTAGATACTAACAGTCTAGCTCAGCAGATATTAGGCTAATATGGTGATAGTGTTTCTTATTTATAGATCTGGAAAGAAAAAGGGATAAACAACAAAATATTTTAGATTGTTTATATATTTGTATGTATACTAATCTATTGCCATAAGAAAAAAACAATTTTATATTTTTAACATCACTCATTACTTACTAATGGATGATTCAACTTGTGAGTTTATAGTTAAAATAAATGTATCTTATTAAAATTAGCACAGGTAATTTGTGACATATAGAGCACTGATTAAAAAAATATATATTTTTGTGCTGTAATTTTCAATTTAATTCATTATTTTTTTATTCACACTGTACGCAAAGAAAATTTTTATTGGCAGTTGAAAATATTAGAAAAAAACATTTTCGCAGGTCAGATCAAGAAAGACAGGTGGTTTTTCCCATTCAGTTACGAAGTAATTCTTTCTAATGCTTGTTCCACATGCAATCTGACATATTAATATCAATAGTAGTTGTTGATCAAATAATTTAATCAATTATTCCTACTAATATTAACAAATATACTAACTTATATGATGTCTGTTCAAAAAAAAATGTAAATTTGAATTCTTTTAAAACAATATTTATTTATTTGTCTACATTAATGTTGTCACCTTCAAAATAGTTTCCATTACATATTACGCACTTATGCCAGCGCTTCTTCCAATCCTTGAAACACACTCACACACTCAACATCTTTGGGATAGTCTTTAGCTCTTTCTTCGATACACTTTTAATGTCATTTATTACATGACATTTATTACATTTACAAGCATAAATTGATGGCCCTTTAAGGTTCTCTTTATTTTTGGAAACAAAAGAAGTCACATGGAACCATGCATGGAGAGTATGGAGGCTGGGGCATCATTAAAATACTGTTTTTGGCCAAAAATTCATGAAAAGACAATGAAGTTTGAGCAGGGCATTGTCATGATGCAAAAGCCATGAAATTGTTTTGCCACAAACGGTGTTGAACTTGCAGGTAATACTCCTTATTGACAGTTTGACCTTGCGGCAAGAATTATTCATGATACACTATGCCATTAAAATCAAGTAACTTAGTTAACACAACCTTCATGTTTGACTGCACTTGTTGAGCATTTATTGGTCTTGGTGATCCAAAATGCCTCCACTGTGATAATTGAGCCTTAGTTTCGATGTCATATCTGTAAACCCATGCTTTGTCACATGTTATAACATTGTATGTATTGTCATTAACGGCATTTAGTGACTTGTGAGCAACTATCATTCACCACAGTTTTTGTTCAAAATTCAACAATTCAACCATAACCGTAATTCATAACCAGTTCTTTCACTATTTTCATGATTTCATCAGTTGATATGCTGGAGCGTCCGGAGCATTTGTCACCTTCAGTTTCTTCATGGTCATCTTTGAAACCTTTATACCACTATTTGCTATTTAGTATACTAACTAAAATAGCAATAAACAATAACAGTTTTTAACTTAGTAATGTTTGGTAAATTATACTGTCTGTTTTATTATTTCTTTTTGCTGTAAGTAGTTTTCATAATGTGGCTATTTTGTTTCATCTTTGATTAAATTCCCGTACTTGGCTGTTGTCTTACTAGAAAAATATAATCACATTCAGAAAAAAACTCACTTCCATTGTATTATTTTGAAAATCAGTTATGGGACTAAAACCATAACTACTGGTGGATGCAAACCTCTTGGAAAGTCAAACGCTAGACATTTGAAGGATGGACTGGGAACAAGGATTATTAAAGTTGTCTTTTGGTTTTAGAGTGAAAATATTTCATACATGTAGAACTAAATGTGACAATATAACAGTTTTCTCAGCCATAAATGAATGTGGTGGTATACACAATCTATAGTTGGTATACAATAATTGTATATTAATTAGGTGACCAAAAAATCAATATTACATACCAATGATTTTGAATTCAATTTAAGAATTTATTTTAATACTATCATGTAATTGCGATATCTAATTGTGTTCTAGGCCCGAGTGGTTGAAATAAATTAAATAATTCATCTGACAATTTTCAGTACTACAGGCTGGTGCTGTGTGTCAAAGATTTTCCATGTTTAGCATTTTTTTATGGTTTTATATGCTGTGTATTTGTTTTGGTTATTTAAAATATATACAAAACATACCAAACTGCGTCTTTTGTCTTATGCTTGCTGTTTTTCTTTGTTTTCATATCTGAATATATTTTACTAAGTCTAATTAGAATTTCAGATTATATATTTCCTTTGCACTCATAAGTTTAATATTTATATCGACAGTGAAAATAATAGGTTATTTGGATATTAACGTCAGGTATTTTTATAAAAATAAACTATCAAAGAATTTTTTTTAACACTTCATTCACTGGAGTAATTACAATTTCTTACAGTTGTATATATATATATAGTTGTTATTTTATTTAAGTATTAGTGATACATTTCTGCAAGCTTTTGTTTGTTGAAGTTGTAAAGGTCTGTTAGGATAATCAGACTCCAACTACTTTTTCACCTTCTTTTCTTTGGTCAGTCTATTCCCATCCAAAAGATCTGATCAGAAATCTGATTTGAATGACAGAATGGAGTATAGAATTGTTATGCACCTATAAAACTCAAGACATCAGAAGGTCAGCTATATTCTATATTGCAAAATGCAATTTAGCGATGGAAGATGTGGTAAGCAGCTGCATTTATTGTTGCCTCTTGCTGCATGAATTTGACTAATAAAACTCAACTTATATCCAAAATCAGATTTGTTACAGTTGTTGTGACCTTACGTATTGAGGTTGTCTACTTGATCTTGACTCTTAACTGGTGATGATATTCTCCAACAGTTGATAAAATTTCTTCATGATATCGATCTGGAAACTTAAAAACATAAATCCTTTATTTTGATTTGGTGTTTATTAGTAAGCAGTCTGGGAACTAAGATCAATGATTTGTGAAATTTCAAATTTTCAAAGTCATCTTTGTACAAAATTATTCTACTCAAATTCTCTAATTCCTACATTGAAATTAACGTGTGACTTGCCGGCCTTTACAAATCTCTTAGTAAACAAGAATTGACTAAATCATCTGAGATCAGTTCCGAGAGCTTCATTATATTTCATCATAGACATTTTTCCATTTAAATTTTGAAAACTCCTACCCACTTCGGCATTTAACTACTACTCATTTATTGCATACTTCACTTTATACAATGTAATAAATTTGCAATGATGAAACTTCCTTAAAAAACTAAATTTAGTAGAATTCAGAGGGTCCCATCAAGTGTTTCAAACATTTGTAATAATACTAGATTTGTACAAAAGGCGTCATTTAATAAATATGGTATACTAGAAGTCAGTGAGCAGATGTATCCGATGTTCACAAGACATTCAATTAGCTACAGAGATTTGATTCTTACTTATCAAATAAACCTTTTAGTTCCTATTAAGAACAATTAGTTCTAAAACATTACTGGTGTGACCATTTCATAGACATGTTTTGAACAAGTAAATGTTTTTTTGATCATGAAATAATTATTCCTGAAACAATAAGAATTTAATTTAACCTCATATTGTGTATTTAAGCCATTGAATAGCTCTTGAACTTTTAGAGCAAAAGGTCCTTAAACAGTAAACATTCAATTTTATGAAACACACCCTGTGGACACTAGTATGAATAAATACTGAAGTGCAAATTTGATTGAGGTAATTATATTGCTTTCACTTTTAATATCTTCTTCATTCTATTAATATCCAATATGTTCATAGAATGTATATACAAGTTTATGTTATTGTATGTACATTAAATATACTATTAAATTGCTAGTTACATTAAATTATACAATTATTCACATTCTCTCAAACTTTTTTTTACTTACTGCAACCATTGATTGGATCAAAACATAGCTAAACGTAATATTTATAACTTGATTCATTAATACAGATCCAGAACCAATATTTGTTATGATTAAAAATTGTGTTTACTTCAAATTGCAAAGATGTTTGAATTTTCTGGTAGCATTGTTTTTGTTCATATAACAACCAGTAATTTATAGTAAATTAAACGTTTAGCAAAATTTAATTTATCACATTTCTTTACAGTTAGAGTGTACAGTTTAGTGCTAGCAGTTGTCACATGTGCTACCACAGTCACTGTAATTGTTACCAACCTCACCAACACTTGTCATGTCCGACCTCCTCCTCGGTTTCTCTGTGACGCAATCTCTTCTCCTTTCATTGGTTCAGTCTTCTGCTTACCAAAACCAAAACTAGTAAGTACATAGAATAATTTATTATTGCAATCACAGTAATGATTATGAAAGAATTATCTTAAAAGTCTTCTTGGCTAGAAATATGATAGACGGAAATAGGAATTGCTTTCTTGTAATATGATCATAACTAATAAATATTTTTATAAATAAAAAATTACATTATAATGATTCAAAAATGCAATAAACATAATGCTAATAATATTTTGTTTTTTGAGTTTCTTTGCATGGGTGTGTATAATTTATTTTTTAAATATACCTATGAAAAGGAAACATTTTTCATACTCCAACCAATAATGCCTTTTTTACCAAATTGACACTTAATACGTTATACTCGTAGTACGAGTATATAATATAGTACTGTCTTTCACTTTTGATACAATTCTAATTATGAATATTGACTTTATTTTGTTGACTTGTTTTGATTTGTGATTGAGTACTGAATATGGTGTATAGTATTAATATATTATATTTATATTAGGACAGACAATTTGCATTGTATAAAGGCACATCCTGATTATTCTTGAAATTGATAGAAAAGTTTCTCTAAAGAAAGGAAATGATCGTCAGATATATTAGTTTTGGTGGATTTTGAAATGGGAGGGTATGTAAAGAGTTAAAAATATCAAACAACTAGCTGTTCCCCGCCGCTTCGCACGCTTTTTGTAAGCTTTGCTCGTGTATGAGCACTTCTGGTTCAAGTGAATTATATTGTCAACGCCGATGTAGAATTTACCTTGTTGACACTATCAAGAAAATCTGCCAAAAGTGTATGTTTATAGCCATTGTACACGTACATGTACTTAATAATAAAGTGGTCTAACATTCAAGCTATAAGGCCAAACAGAAATTCATTTGAAAGACAAATATCCATAGAAACTTAGCACCTTCACATAGTGTGTGATTATTAAACACAACTATCTCGTAATTGTAGTTTACAATTTGCAGGCACTTTGATAACTTATATATTTTGCAGCGCCTCCTGGTGGTGAGTTACATCAATGGGCATAGCATATAAACCTTCTACGTGGAAAAATACATATACATACAAATTTTCATAATGATCGGTCAAATAGTTTCTGAGTCTATAAAGGACAAACACACAAACATTCATTTTTATATATATAGATAAGTTTTTGACGTATATTGTTTTAGCTTTACACATTAAAAACCAATGGTCCCACACATAAATATTAGTTAAAGCACCACTTTCAGTCAACTAGTCAGTTTATATAACATTTATTTTGTGTTGTTTTTAAATGTGCCAAGCTAAAAAGATTGTGATCTGAAAAGATTTATTTTTTTACATTTTAAACCGTTTCGATACTTGATTTTGACTTCAACTAAAACTAACACGGCTGACGAATAATTTCTTTCTTAGGAAACATTTCTCTACTGATTTCAAGAAAAACATACATCACTTGATATGTGACTGCCACTTTCGTAAATTACCATAAAGGTTAAGTATGGCTGTTAGTTCTGACTCCAGCCATGTTATTATAGTACAGGTATCTGCCTGACACTATTTGATATTGATATTGATATTGACAGAGAGAGCCAGAGTACAATCAGATGAGAGAGAGAGGTGTAGAAAACAGCTTGTCAATGGAGCCTGAGTGTGACAGTGTAGCCAACCTGTTGTGGGCCAAGTTAGCTGTGTTTTGTGACAGAGTTGCATTTTTCTTCGCTCTTTTTGCATATACTGCTATATTTGTTTTCTGAGGTGTTTATAAGCTATGACTAAGTTTGGTATTTTGTATTAATTATATAAGTTTGATTGTACAAATCTTAATAATAAATATGTAATTAATTTAAAGTATTGGTTTATTTACTTTCCTTGAGTTAATCTGTACACTGCATGACATAAAAAATATAATGCTTGTTAAATCATAACATATACCTAACATCCATCTCCAAGTTAGAACAGCAAACATGAATCACTGAAAAATAGTATACAACTATATACTATACTATACTACTATAGTAGTACAACTTTTCTGATGTCAATTTAGACTTTGTGTGCATTGTCATATGTTTAGAGTGCTTAATTTTTTGCATTCATTTTAGGATTTGGCATTTGAAGATGACACCAGGTAACAATTCTCGAAATGATGTTTCTAGTCATAATGATAGCAAACTTCTGTTATTATTTTATCCTTTCCAAAAAGTACAGTTAGTACCTATGTATAATAAGTACTACGTACACATATTGACTGTGTGGTATCACCTTTGAATAACGTTAATTTTTTTATATTAAAAATGACTTTCTTTACTTCTTATTACGTTGATTTTACCAACATTTTTACATGTTTTTAAATTTATTTTAATTTTAATAAATTTGTATTATTTAGAACCATATATGGTCTATATAGAGTATTATATAGTATAACTAGTGTATAATACTACTACACTATATATACTACTATAGTAGTATTATATCATATTCTTGTAGTACTATACATAATATTATTAAATTTTGCAATTAACTTAACTGGTATACGGTATATATATATAATATTTCAAATATATGAATAATGCACATTGAATAAATTATACAGACTACCACAGTGCAATCACTGTTGTTAGCATACCCAACTCAACCACTATTTTAGCTTTTATAATATTCTAAATCTATATACCCACTCCAAACCAAATGTCAAACGCAGTTTTTAGTCAGATTATTAGTTTTATGGTTAAAAAAGCATTTACCTCAAACAAATCAATGGGTCCCTATATTATATAAATACATTTCAATATATTTATTGTAACTTTTGATTTTATTGTGTAACTAGTATAGTCAAAGCTATAACCAACGAAAGAGAGATGTATGATGTACATAAAAATATATTTTTAAATTGTCCTTCTAGCCCAGTCGAAAGAAGTTAGTATATTTTGTGACAAGTATTAGCCTACATTAATAAATAATTTCTTACAGCATTTTCAGTAATCATTATCTCATAAACCCACTTTAATAACAAAGAATTGTTCATTAAAATTAATTAAGTAGATGTTATAGGCTTTCTAGAACACTTTTATATTTTTTTTCTCTAGGTATTTACATAATGGAGTTATGATTTTTTTTTAAGATTTAACAGCCATTTTGAAAGTAAATGGCATGCAAAGACAACACAAACTTAGCTGAGATAAAATTGATGAGTTCCAACTCGTTTAGACTTTTTTGCCTCAGTTATCATTTCCACAAGCTGTGTGATAATAAACACAGTGTGTAAAATGTCTGGAAACGCCTTAATATTTTTTAAACATAGCAGGTAAAAATCTACATAATTTTGACAGTGTTATATGGCTGTCTTAACTACTTTTTTTATGAAATAACCATCACATGCATACAATGGGGGGAAGGGAAGACCCATGAGGGTTGTCAAGGAAATCTGAAATGTATATCGTTTTAAAGGACTTTATTATTATAATATAATGCCGCAAACCACACTCCATAAGCTTTATTCAATACAAACTTATAACTGTTGAAATAAGATCAATATTAAACCTTTAAACAGTCACCATTCTGTATAGGGTAAACGTTTTAGGAATCACACAATCAGAACAAAAAAGATGTTATTTAAATATAGGTTCAGAAATGTTTCATTAGCCACTAGCCCCCATTTTGTATGTTTAATAAAAATTATTATTTCTAAAATTAGTTAAGCTAAAGAAACCAAATTTGGCACATAGCTTTGAGAAAATAAGAGGAAAATAAAATAAAATAATTGTTATTTTCATTAATATTAACAAAATGGTGTCAGTTTAAAATTTTTAAAGTTAAATAACAAAAAAATAAGTATAGTTACAAAAACATTTATTAGACACCAACTGTATTACAATTCCAACAGTTCTTTTTGAACGAAATACCTTTAATACATAAGTGAGCGCAACTAATTTAAAGGTATGCTTGCACAAGCAGGAAGCGCCAAACATGTTACAGTTGAGAGGTATCAGTTGTTGTTGTACTTTTCTTGTTTAAGTAATATTTTTATAACCTATTTAAAACAGCTGATGCCTAATAACGACATAATATTTGTGACTAAAATAATTGTAATAAAATTGTTTAAATAGTTGATGTCTAGTACAATTTTTTTACTATACTGGTTTTTTTTATTTAACTTTCACAATTTTCAATAGAAGCCATTTTTTTTTTAAAGTAGACAAAATAATGCAATTTTTTTTAAATCAAACCTATGTGCCAAATTTCGTTTCTTTAGCTTGACTAGTTTTAGAGATAATAATTTGTTAATAAAAATAAAAAATACAAAATGGTGGATATTGGCTAAATGAGACATTTATCGACCAATGTTTATATGACATATTTTTTTCCAATGGTGAGTACTATCGCCCACATAATTTTGTGACACCTTGTAATATATATGAACTGGAGGGTAATTAGGGCTCTGGGGGTAGTTTTCAGTGAAATTATGTAGGAATTGTCCTACACATAAATGTATACAAAATCATCCTAACAATGAAATTCTATTACAATTCATAATATTTGAGGATTTAATTAAAAAAAAAAAAAAAAAAAAAAACTAAAGATAGTCATTCACATTAAAGAAAACAAATTTATAGAAGTGTGAACAAAATTGTATTCATTCCATTAATTACTGTATAAATAGTTTGTCACAGGCTGTTACATTACGGTTAGTGAGAGGTCATTGCCATCCCCTTGTCGCCATTTCGCCGCCTTTGTTTGTTCAATAGAAGAAAGAGTATATTGAGCAGGCCAGAGGGGTAGTGGCGGGGGAGATTGTCCTGGGGCACAGTCCACTCACCTTCAGGCAATGAATTCAGAGCTATAGGCCACGACAGTTTTACAACTTGTATATACTGTCCGTTCACAATGGCGCACCCAGGAAGTTTCTCTGCGCGGGGGGGGGGGGTGAAATGTTTGAAATATTATACAAGGAACCGCCAGAGAGTGCAGTTGGCGGCGACCAATAGAATGGACTGGCCTGCGCGACGTTGCCACACAACTGCCGCTGCCGCCCGGCACGGCTGGCGCATTGTGGCTGATAAACCGCTGCGCTGTCACAACTAACACTGACACTGAACATTTAAAACTTATCAGTATAATTGAAAAACAATATTTAAAATGCGTTGACAGTTTTGCTATATTATATTTAAATTACTTGTATAGTTTATTAATGTTATTACAAACTAACTAATCGATTAAAACAAACAAATCGTCCCGTCAGTTAGTCAGAGTAAAGTACTTGCTTATTTCCATACAACTTTTCAGTGATTTTAAACGATTACTAAACACACACAAAATTAATATACATGTTGCTTATATTGGACACTGCATGACGTGTTGCTTGATTAAAAATAATTAAAACAATTATAACAAGATAATCAATTTTAAAATTATCGAACAATTATATTTTTAAATTATGAAATAATCAAATTTTCCACTAAATAATTTTTAGGCCTACTATTTTAAAATGAAATACGTTAAAAAGCATGATTGACTTAATAATATTCTTACCTTTGCACTTGTATATTATTTATTCGCTCTCAGGCGGCAACATCGTAGCCCAAAACCTCGGAGTCTTCTTCATTTTCACTTTCTGCCTCACTGCTACTCGTGTCAGAATTGTCTGCTAAGTTTTATAATTATTTGATCTACAACACTTGTGCGGATACATTCCTTTTCAAAATCAGCTTGCTGCAAGGCTTCTGCGTGCTGAACTCTTGATTGCCAGTCTTCTTTAGTCACTTTGTCCAGAGCATCATGGAACAAGTTTCTCAACGTCGGTTATTTTTAAATGTCTTATTATTACCGTGCTACCTCTCCCTTCACTTGAGCCCATACCATTTCAATGGGATTGTACTGGCAGTGATAAGGAGGGAGCCTGACAACTGTATGTCCCATTTCATTGGCTAATACGTCGAGTTCATAAGTTTTTTGTTGGGTTTTATATGGGAGAACCCTCATTATAAGTTCTGGTTTCGTTTCTTTCATACAGTATTGTATGTTTTTTCGAGACAGCCAATTTTGAATCTCTTCCTTTCTCCACGATGAATTTGGAATTTTCTCGGCGAGTACTGAGTGGTATGGGAGCATTATCCATAACGATGATCGAGCCTTCTTCCAAAATGCATAGCAATTTTTTAAACCATTTTCTAAACGATTCAGCGTTCATTTCATCGTGATAGTCCGAACTGGATGATGTCTTAGACCGAAAAAACCCACTTACATTCTTGCAAAAACCCATCTTTTGCCGAACCGACATGACAAATTATTAATCTTCTGCCTTTGCCGAGAGGAACCTTTAGCCCACCAGACTCAGTCGTATCCTGCCATATGTATTTTTCGAGTATGGTTTTCATTAAACCCATGTTTCATCGAGGTAATATATGGGCCTACTATCACCAGATTCTCTAAGCTCTTGCATAGTTCTCAAAAATTTTTAAACGAGCCGCTACAATATCATTTCGTTCCAATAAAAACTTTCTACCATCATTGGTTTTCTTATACCTGAAACCAACATGCCTTAATAATCTATTTGTTGAAGTTACCGATCCGTTGTAATCAAGTTTTTGTTTGAGATCCTGCGTGATTCTTTTTGATGTGGGAAATTCCCCTCTGTCGTAGTACGAAAGGACAGTTCGTCTCAAAACATCTTTTTCAAAGTCGTCAAAGCCTGTTATTTTTGATTTTTCGACTTCTTTGTTTTCCTGGCGTTGAAAACTTAATTTCTGATGATGAAGGTCCATCTTCTTCGGCCAGCTTAGCTTCTTTACTTATTTTGTTAACGTTCTTTCACTTACACCACAGGCCTCAGCACACAGTTTACCACTTTGCTTAAAGTTTAGAGTTTCTCGGAAATTTGTCAACGACAGTTTTTTGAAAAAGTTGTAAACGTTGTAAATAATACGTCGTTCTCCACTATGTAGGGTTTTTTTTTCCGCTACCTTTCTTACTTCCGGATGGCTGTGCACTTGAACAAACATCATCACACTCCATTTTGTCCAAATAAGGAATCACAATAACAAGTATATTACAATTGACACTACACAGAAAATAATCGGTACACTTATAATAGCTTACCATATAAAACAACACTTAAAAACACGAAAACGTTCATCAACAGTAAAATTCAGCACAAAATAATATACGCGTACTGGAATTGAAGAGAATGCAGTATTTTCAACCGCCACTGATGAAGCGACAATAGGCACTGACTGACGGTCAGAGACAGGAAGGAGGAAGGGGCTGTTTCTTGGAAATAGTATGCCTCCATTCCGTCTGGTATTACCACCACTGCTGGCTGGTGCGGCTTTTGTTTACAGGCATTTCACCCGTTTCCTCCACATTTTCACTCGTCTGAATCATCTATTATGTACTGGTTCAAATTTCATTGGATGTTATAGAAAACCGTTACTTTAGAATTTTATAAGAAAGTGCATTCATATTATAAAAATACTTGTGCTGTATGATTTTTCAACTATGACCAGTTTAAATATTTAAATCACCCACTTGTAATAAAAAACAATTTTACATAACACAGATTCAAGGACTATTAATAGTCAGGTAGGAAAAAATTGCTTTCAAATGGTTATAAATTTATGAGAACCGAAGTGCGTAACAAAACCGTTGCGGCAACAATTCCCATCGTTATGTACTGAATAAGTATATTTATGGAAAAGAACATATATTTCAAATGTATTTGATAACTTTTCTTACCAAATTGAAAATCCATTTAACATAACATGATTATACTATGCACACATGTAATGCCTTATTATATATAAATGATAATGGCATTATCTAACTGTTAAATTACGGGAAATTAACGTTTTTTGCGGTATTTTTCTTTTTCTTTTTAATTTATATTTCGGCTAAAGATTTTAATCCTACGATCTTCGTATATAAGTAATATAATACAATAATTTATTTCAATCCATTTAACTCAACATGGAAATAAGCTACAGAGATGTACTTTTTTTTAAAATGACCGTAAAAAATTAACATTTTGTAATACGTAGTTTAATTAATTCAAGACAGCTCTAACATTTCTTTCGAGCGTAACGGTTAAGTATTTTAAGAATGCTGGACTCGCGCGGCTTGTGGTTACAGCTGGGAACAAGTTTGGCAACGTCGCTCAGCTCTCTCGTTGGCCGCTCCAAGGTTACGGGCAAAATAGGCTCCTCCCTCAACTGCACTTTCTCGTGGTTTTTCGTATAGGTCCTAAAATCGGCATTTTATACAAATTCTCAGATTTTAAGAGGAGGGCAAAAATCAGGATTGTGATTAAGCTTGCAGTAAGACCACTCTACCACTCCAGGAAGCTCATACAGGGATAAAATCTTCTGTTACAATTAATACATTTCATATAAAGTGTATTTAACTCAAACCAAATGTAACTATAACATTAATGAGCAGAACATTGAATTAAATAGTTAAGTTTGAGACATAAATCAAAATCAAAGCTAAATGTTTATGTCTACTCTCGGATTAAAAAGTATAGATGCCCGAGTTTAAAAGTTGACCACAAACTAACTAATAGAGTAATAATAACAGAAATAATAATAAAGTTTAGCTTGTTTATTCCTGCGTGTCGACATATAGAACAAATAATTTACTAATAGTAATAATAACTTCCAGTTTTTAAATTGATAACAATTCGGGTGTTGTTTTTGACGCTTTTATCCAAACTGTAACTTTGAACATTCATAACTCGGAAACTTGCGATTCGTTTCATTATAAAAGGCCAAATTTGGATACAAGATAGATAAAAATGTACTCAAATTGAGAATGTAATTTTAGAATTACATGAAAAAAGTTGTTATTCACTTTCTATTACAACTTATAATCTTGGCCGGATAGTCTAAAATGTTCAGCATTGATCTCGTTATGGAGCTCTTAAAGTCTTAATCTTGGTGTGTAATTTAGTTAACTACTATTTATACCGTTTAATCTTTAACACAGATAAATTGAGCAAGTTTTGTTCATTTAGAGCGTCTGACACTTTTCCGCTTTTGAACGCGCAAACCGACATACTGTACAGAGCAGTGTTGCCAACGGAAAACAACGAATTAACACAATATAGAACTGATCCAGAGCTCGGCAACTCACTCACTACTGTTACAACTGCACATTGGGGACTACTGTAACAGTTTATTTAGGTATGAGGTACTCAGCTGCCTGAGAGTACCCACCACCGTAATCAGAAATTTCCCAGTACAGGTTACTGTAACTGTAACAGGTACTTTTACGATACATACCCTGTACACGGTTACCTCCGTTCCTGGTACAAAACACTCGGACTCGTTTAGCAATAACAGTGACTGAAACATTTTGTAACATTTGAGAAACATTCAGTAATCAGTACTGTACGATTCTAGATCAGTACGAGTACATTCTGTATTCGTTTACTGGGAGTAACAGGTACAACAACAGCTACAAGCCACAAGAAATAGTAAAAACTAACCTCACTTTCATTTTTGTTGTGACACTGAAATCAAATAATTAGCGTTTTTAACCAAATTGAATTATTACTTATGGAGTGTCGTGTACTTCGTAAATTAAAATAATTATAAAGTTTGAATTCATATATTTGATTATGATTGATTTTAAAGGTCCTACATAAACGTCAAATCTAGACTACTACGCGACCGTCACATGCTCGTTGGTGCGCCTCTGCCCATTTATTATTTTTGTATTCATTGTTTCAAGCCTCAGATAGACAGACCACGTCGTGTCGTTGTAATTACATTATTCCATGTAATGAAGACAACTATACAAATGTTCTTTATACTGTACTTTGTTATGATTATTAACTACCATAATGCAAAATCTTTTCTTTAAAATACGGTACCGGTCCTAAATAAATACTTTAAAAAGGTAGTTTTGAAACATTACTTTAACATTGACAATAATAACAAATAACTCTGGAAGTGTTCCTAAAATTATTTTTTATTTTTTATGGTTCAATTTTGTAGGCAGTGTACATCAACTCGATAGATGGTGTCTTCTATTCATCTCAAAATTTGTCTGCTCTGTCTCTATTCTTATACAGTATATTCTTAAATTGCCCGCTGTTTAAAATTGTGTATTTAAATGCATGTATTAGATATACTTTGTCAATTCTCCGTCAATTGTCAATTATATATTTGATTTATCTTATCCTTCGTGGTGTAGGTATTAACTCATGATGAGTATTAAATCAAATGAGCATAATAATTTTTATACTAATTGAATTAAACTTTCAATTATATTTTTAACCTCTATAAGTTTATTATATTGTGAAAATTGTATAAAAGTAATCGAATTCTTTGTTCTGCAAACTAAACACTGAATTAAAACTGACTACTTTGTTTGAAGTTTATTTTTGACGACGGAAGGATTGTGAAGGAAACAGGATTTTTCCGGACATTTGCGATCGTTCAGTGGTACAAAAAATCAGTAACATTAAGTTTCGAGATCTACAATCTGATTTCTTCTTCAGGTAAACAACTAACCTAACACAATTAAAACTAGATTAAAATAAACAAATCATACAAGACCGTTGTGACACGCCTACGTCAGGAATCACAACCAACATGTTGTGTGTCAACTCTTCACTAACTCTAAAACATGCACTTAATAAAAGACTAAATACAACACTAACTATTAAAACTGAACTACAGAATACAGGTCACAATACGTCTGCATTCGTCGACCAACCACCTACGACTCCAGTAACGTAGTGTTACTGATTTTTATATCACTGAACGATGGCACATGTCCGGAAATATCCTGTTTCATTCATAAACTGAATAGTTTTTATTGTTTTCCGTTCTAACAATAATAGTGTTTAGCAAGAGTTGTAATATTATCACGTTATATTTCTATACGTTCTATACAACATCAGAGTTAAGTTAACCTTCGTCATTTGGCTATCATTTTGTTACCACCAAATTATAATGTTAGAACAATAGTGCAATGCATTGGAATGGGCAATATTTTTACATTCAGTAAAAACAAATTAAGCCTACCTGACAAAATTAAAGATTACACGTACTGACAACTCTTTTGATTCACATGGGGTTTTTCTTATTCGCTTTGCGTCAGTTTCAGGCCTAATATAACTTTTACATTGAGTTTAAGAATTTCCCCATCTACATATCATGACTTGTTTAACAGAATAGATGAAACTTATTGATTAGATCGACACCAATTTGTGACGGCATTTGTTCAAACGCTTTTGTCCTCTACCGTTAAACGTGTAAGTTGTTTCTGTTTCTGGTCTCATACGGGTGAATATCCCTACTTATCAACATTTTAACTAGTTATTCGCAGTAAAAGACTACTTATATGATCTAAATACAGGACAAAGTCATAAATCCAATTTCCATGAAAGTGTCTCTGCTCGACTCTCCGGATCTCAATTTCATCATGAATCTAACAGCTAATTTCTGGAGTTTAAAAACTCTTTCAAATCTATGCTTTGAGCAGCTTCCCCACAATCTTGTTCCATACTGCAAATGAAGATAAACTACTCATATAATAGAATATCTTTAAGACTTCGATTTTGCTAAGTTACGTAAGGCGGAACTGCCTGATGTAACGTTTGAGCAAACGTTGTCTATTTGATTTCCCCAGGTCAATTTGCAATCAATGTGCATTCCAAGTAACTTTGTAGAGTCAGTTTCCTCTAGGAGGACATCTTTGGCCATCATTAAGGGTTTGTTTTTATTTATTTGCCTGCTGCCGAATGTAAAAAATTAAAACCTTAGTTTTTGTTTAATTAGTTTTCTTTTAATTGATTTTTAAGAAATATTGAATCCATGAATTCAATCAAATAAAAGATTTTACCTCCAAAATTTCAATAGAATTTTCTTTAAAACTAGTCATGTCGTCAGCAAATAGGACCATCCCTCCATTCTCTGAATAAGTGAACTCAAATTGTTTATATAAATTAAGAATAGCACAGACCCAAGAATTGATCCTTGGATTCCATGAGCCACTTTTCTTCTACTAGACATGACCTACGATATCTGCACAATCTTCATCTCCTCTGAATGCAATCTCAATTGTTTATCACTATACTATTAAGAAACATCAGAATTGTTGTCTTGCATTATCAGGAATGTCGTAGTAAGAGCACCGGGGACGCAGTCTTAGCACGACCTGGAATAAACACCCCCTGTAGGCTCTGGCGTCACGCCTGGGGTTGTTATTTAGCGCATGGACATGGTCAGTGTGCTTACTTAGCACCTCTCCAATGTCAAGAGGGCGCTTATTCAGTGAACCCAGTTTCAATATTTCCCACTTATTCCATACATTTATAAGACTAAACATTACTGTTCCAATAGATCAACCAAAGTATTTATATTTAACAGCAATTTTACAAAGGATAACAGGTTTTGTACATCTTCTATCTTCAACGTTACAAAAAATAAAACGTTGCGTTTCGAGGGTTGGAGAATTGTACAGTGATGAACTTTAAACAAACGCCCAGTGTTTCGTCCACATACAACAGCAAAGACGTTAAAGTTTTTATGAACTCACGACGTATTCTATTTCTAGAATTATATGTATTTAAATTAAGTATCTTTATTATTTATTTTAATTAAATATATTATATGGTTTAAATTTATATTACCCAAAGCCATTTAATCTCGTTTGCATTTTGATTTGATTAGTTAGTTATTTTACTTTTTATAAGAGTATTTCAATATTAATTCTTATCTGTAAAGATAGTATAACTAATAAAACGAGTTAATTGGCACGATCATGTTTAGCTGCATATATGTTTTCACCATCGAAGAGGATACAAAAATTAAAACTACAAAATTAAGTAAAATAAAAGTAATCTGATAGTTTGTATCCAATTTTAAAACTGTATTACTATTTTACATGCTAAAAGGATCATTTAGGGTATAAACTATTTTTGACAAGCAAGGTTCAGCCTGTAAGGTGCTCTGTTGACTAAAACGTTCGATATATTTTCCAAAAAAGACTTTCCAAGCAAACAATTAAATTCTTTATTGCCATTAACATCTTATTCGCTTAAAGGCCAATTAACCAACATTTTAGTAATGTGCTATTTTAGATTAAAATGTAAAGGGATTTGACAACCTTTCCTGTCCATGGAGATAAAAATTAGTAACAATTATTAATTTGTGTTATTCCTTTGAAGATTAAATTCACGAAATGTCTAAACTCCGATACTATTTCGCTGTTGTTACGTGCAGTACGCGGTGTTTGTGTATTAAAAACTGTTTCCACAATATTCTTCTATGTTACCTATAAACTGTGTTAACTGTTAACTGACAAACTTGCTTAGACGAGATCCGTAAACAATATACCCATTATTTGAGTAATTCACCGAGTATATTATAGCGGAATAACATAAATAATTTGCTTGGTTTATACGCATTGCTGCTTGCTGTACAATGCTGTGATACATTGTCATATTGATGTGAAAATATTACAATCTAAGTCAGTGCAGCTTACTTGACTAAGCTAATAAATAATTTATCTGCGATTGTACTAACTTAAATAAATAAAATTGACGTCACGAGCGAGAGGTTGCTAAATCAAGCGCACCAGTGCAACGTCCATTGATTGACCACTAATAATAAACAATAGCTTCTTGTATGCTAGCACATATGGTAATGTCACATTAAAACAGCAGTCCAAGCAGCACTTACATCAGTCTACTAATTAATTTTAACAATTTCTTGTTGTATTTGAGCTGATTACAGTCCCACTGAGGTTAATTGATGTCTACTATCAACAATAGTGTTCATACAGAAGTTCTCAATTTCCATTCAATTTAAACCACAATTAAACACAATAAAAGTAAAGTGTTGTTATTTAATACTAACATTATCCTAATGGTAGTTATGAAGCCTGTGTTTGACACTGATAACGTAAAATATCTGCGAGTTGTCAGATAAACACAAATCACTTCGTTGTCAAGCTCTAAATTAAATTAGACCAAACCTGTACTTATCTATAAATCTAATTTCATCTAAACGGTGACCATTTCTTGTTCCCGTTAATAAGTGATTGAAAAATGAATGATGATCGCGTAAAACTGTTTAATAACAATAAGTTGTCATTGTCATTATCGCTCTGACATAAATAGTTAGTCATATTTTTAATACGGTTAACTTATACAGTGTCGCATAAACTTTCATGTATTATTGCTGGACCAAAGGCAAAGCAAAATATATTCCGTTTTGTTAAAACTCAATAATTATCCAAACATACACTATTTTTTCACTTCAATATTTTAGTTTAAGAGCGACTTGTAATATGCTGTAATGTAGTATATAGATTTTTAACATAATTACATAAAAATTAATAAATTTTACAAGCTTTATTTTTAAAATGGTGACTATTTAAAATGGCATCTTTTTCGGTTATTATTAGGTAAAAACAATTATATAGAGAGTTCTGGGACACCTTGCATATAAAACAGGGTGTTTAAAATCGCGAGTAAATATTTCGGGTTACGGTTCAATAGGCTAAAAAAAAAACAAAAAAGTTTCTCTAACTAATACTGTGTAACAAGAATTATTGAATAAGCCACTCATTGAATAATTATTATAGATTGCAGTGGATTGCGCGAGAGTGGCAAAAACTCATTTATTCCGCTATTTGTTATCCGCTGATAACAAATAAGGCATCAAACTTTTTTCTTTTTACAAGTTATCGTTTATGTGTTTTGGCAAATCTTTCTCTTCTTGTTAGTTTTATAAAATGTCGCTTTACATTTTTAAAGGCCGCCCTTTTGAAATTATTATTGGTAAAACTTTTCCTTTCCGCAGAAGTAACATCCTAATAAGATATTAAAACATACAAAATTACAATACTGTAACTTAAACAGTTTCTGAATTATGAATTTTTACATTAAAAACACGTTTTTTACTATAAACGAAGCGAAATACACTACAAAGTCAGACGGCCTTCTTAATTTTCACTTATTGGACCATATCAAAACATTTTCAAACATTCTAGGAATTATCGAAGTATTGGAGTAATTATATTATAACGTAGTCGTATTTAATTTGCGCTTAAAGATCACGCCTATGTTTTTGTTTCAGAGTTTGAGTGCAAATCTTATTCACGTTTACTACAAGCATGAAAAGTAGAAAAACATAGAGTAGAAAAGGTTTTCGGTTTCCTCGATCGGGTCGAGGAAGGCAAGCAGTTTCGCTCTTTGTCTATTATAACAACAATAACACTGACCATCGGCAGATTGCTCTTTTGTATTGGGCCGGCCATAAACAAATAGACCGCAACAACAATGTGACCACCAGTGCGTGTGATATAACCGGATATGCAGGTCATTATAACTCAACACAATGGACGCAGGTATACGGCGCGGCCCTTGTCAAAACAAACCATATTTCGCCGTATACTTCGTTCGGGCGTCAAAGGGTTGACATGTCCGTGAACAATACACCTTATTTACAAGCAGTTATGAGATTAGAGCCTATTTTGACTAGAATGATTATTAAAAGTGATAGACAAATAAGTGCACAGATAAGTTATATTTATGAATCATGTGAGATAAGTGAATGTCAACCAATCAGATAAGTTACTGTATGTATATGCTACATTATGAACGTGTAGTAGTGTATCTTCAAAAACAAATATTCACATTGTGGTTCTCAGACCTAAATAAACTTGTTTAGTCTGTGTAAATTAAACAATTCTATTGTATTTTATTGGTTTTCATTAAATAGAATTGAAATATACTTGTGTGCAACCAACGGGTATGTTTAATATTGTTTTTCATTCATCTGATGCCTACTATCACTACTGTTATGGCCTCGCGCAGAGCTCTCAGCCAAGTTGAATTGCGCGGGCAACGCGACCGCGTTCTGTGATCACGATCGATCCGCTATAACTGTGTTTTCACTCACCAGATAGCAGCACATATAACAAATAACAACACAACACAGTTTAACAACGAGAGTTTGTTAACTTTATTACGGTTAAATGTTAATACGTGATCAAATTATGAATGAAAAAATATCATTAGGTTTTTTAACGGTTAAAATTGTACTAAAAATTTAAGTTTTGTGAAGAAATACATACGGTAACTTGAATATAACTACTAACGAATGCCCTACCAACACGCTAACACTCTGTAGTCTGCGTGTCCTGCTATATATACACAACTCTGGCTATCTCACTCTCGGGAGTGTGTGCTGTGATGGCACGAACTGAACATAGATCGCCCTTAACTTCGCGCAGATCTGCTCAGAGTAGTGTTGTCATGCGTATCTAGCAGCTTCGAGGGCGAGACCCGATGCCTTTGTTCGCACGGTCGACTTGCCCGTGTAAGCTCCTCGAAACGCGATTTCCTTTCAAATGTGCGGCTTAATATACGAGGTTAATTAGATCCCTCCCATATAATGGTATCTCCAGAAGGAGATTTGCCTATTTTGGTTTTGCTTCTGAACGAAAGGCTTGTAGGGAAAGATTATGCGATGTAAATAGAAAATATTTGGGAATTTGCTTTATTTATGGACCCTAAGGATATATGTAATGGTGATCTAACCACAGTGGCTTCATAACAGAGCAACCCGTGGAACCTAGAAATACATTCGCAACACATCTTCAGAAGCCAGTCACACGATTCATAAAATAAATTTAGGATATAAAGAACTTAAAATTAATATAAAAACTGGTATTTCCCGATAAAATAGGTATTTTTACACGATTTGCTAGTGCGATACTGCACTGAAAACAAATGTAAATTTCAACTAAATTCTATGTATGAAACGTTTTTATGCTCTATCAAACTAACATATTAAACATGTCTGATCAATGATCAAAACCCTTTGAATGAAATTAATCTTATATTTATTATTTTTGCCACTGACACTCAAGGCCTAGAGTACACACCCAAGTCGTCTAGATTGATTCACAGTTCACATAAATATATTGCTTAAGTAGAGAGTAATGATGAACCGTATATAAGTTTGTTACCATGTGGTTACAGCCTTATTTTATTTTATTTACGTGATGACGCCACCACAAGACGACAGGACGCGACAAACTAGTTTCCTAGTTTATAACAATGCCTTACTGCCATGAGGATATTGGTGAGGGTCGACAAATACGCTTATGAGGGTGTGGTGTAATTACTAGACCCGCCACCAGACCCTCGTGATTAGCTCGTCACGTCGTGGCCTATGATGCGTATATTATCTGCGCCAACGGTCTAACGACCATTGTAGCTACCTACCCCAAAACTGATGTAATAGTGGGTTTTATTTTTATATATTATTCTTATTAATAATTAATTGTATAACACGTTGTTTTGGGGATACATTACTAGTAGTTTCCTGAATCCTACCTGCGATTCTGTTCTAAATTATTTTGTAATCGCTCATATTATATAGTTTAAATTTATGATATTATATTAAAAAATTATCGAAATAATTCATTTTTCTAATCTAATCAAATTACTTTAAATTGAAGATCTTGACATATTTTACAAATTAATTGTAATCACGAAACTAGAATTATTATGATTGCCACTTCTACATATCCTTCAGTAATTCGCATTTATTTGTAAACTTAAGTATTAGCTCCTAGATAGTACCTATAGGTAGTAATAAACCAAGTCATATCACGTCCAACCACATTCTTTGTGTGTCTCTTTGGGTTTTTATATATCGAAATTATTTTTAACAATGAGCATCTTCATTAGCAGTACTATTATAATGCGGCCACATCATTGCAAGCCTGGACATATGGGCAGTTACCGCGCCCCACTTCTCCCCTCGCCATGCGGCGTTGCCACATTGTCATATCAGCTGATTCTCAGTACGAGGTACGAGGTGACGCGACGGAGGTTGACGTACGTTTCGATCCGGTTGTTTACATCCGTTATGTTCTTCGGCGTTCGATTATTCTGCATGTTTTTATTTAATTACTAATTTTGCCCTCATTCTGTGTCGTAGTGTAAACGTGTGTAAATTTTAATCGTGAAGGTAACAGATGCAGGCAAATTGATAAGCAGTAAAGGCGATCAGATGATTGTTCGATTGTTGAATTTAATCGATTATCCCATCACTTATATGGCTACACGTTCTTGATAACCACTCGTATAATACTGACTCTACAATAGTGATGGGAGAATCGAATACTTTAAAGAATCGAATACAGTGAATTCGAATTCACCCCTGTATTCGAATATGTATTCGAATACTTGTATTCGAATACTTTTGATCAGCTGAGCGTTTCTAACAGACAGGTCTAGACCTGTCTTACTTTTTTTCGCAATCTATTGTTCCTGGGTTATTTCACTTGTTTGTCACGAATTCACCACTGTATTCGAATACTTTGGCTTTTGGTGCCTTGTATAAACAAGTCATACCCATGATATACGAACTTCAGAAGAAATATCTTTGTTTACCTGCTACTTCAGTTCCGTCTGAAAGACTATTTTCCACAGCAGGTCTTGTCACTAATTACCGTAGAAATAGACTAAAGCCAGAAAACCTTAATAATATTTTGTTTTTACACAACAATATAAAATAAATATTCATATTTGTCTTTATTGTTTAGAACTGTAACTCTTAAATAATATGTATTTTTAAATTTAATAATTATACAATTAATTATACATTTTTTCAAATATTAAATTTTGTAATTATTTTTTCAAATTATGAATCTCCCCTAAATTATTCTTTTCAAAGTCTCCATATATGTATTCATTTTAAACCTCATATGAATACGAATACAGCTCTTGGATATTTTATTTGAATACTATTTTTCAGAATAAACGAATACTCCTGGTTTGAATTCAATTCTTCCAGAGAAATTGTATTCATTTCAAAAGTATTCGAATTCATTTTGATGTATTCGAATATGTGAATACTCTGGCTGTATTCGAATACTATTCGATTCTGTATTCGATTCTCCCATCACTACTCTACAATCGTAGCAGTAACTAAAGCGTAAATCACATAGCTTACTTAACATGTCACTTGATTGGAGATGTCTTGGTCTGGTCGGAATGCGATTCGCCGAGTCTCTTGGACTTGGACATCATCCCCTACACGTGTGTACTACATCTTACTACCGTTCCTTACATATATTTACTTCTCCAGCGTACAAAGCAGTAAGTGTGAAGTACTGATTACACATTTTCGCTACAATTATGACACAACAACGACAAGCTCTTCACTTAATGGTTTGACAAATCTGACTACATTTTCATTAGGCTGCTGAAATTGATTTCAAATTATTCATAAATTGTTTACTTTTATTATAGGCTAAGTGTATTTTATAAACTGTTTGTAACGTAATGTATTTGACACGAGATGTAACATCACGACAAATTGAAGGTTTGCTACAAAAGTTAATCAACTTTCGGATGAAAAAGTATAGACCATTAACAAGTATTAATCTTAACTTAATTCACAAAACACTTTAATTAAAATACGGTTTGTTATTTTATCTGTGTTATTATTCTATTGTGCCTGTACAATATTTGTTTCTGATTGTGCTCTACTAGCTCAATAGTCGTTTAGAAAAAAATGTTTTAATTCAAGAATGTATTTTTAAATACATTTAAACATGTTGAACATTTAAAAATGTTCAATGAGCAGAGACCAGCAGTACCCACCCACTAGTTGGTACATATTGGATGTAATGTACTTTAGTTTGGATCTCTGTGAGGGAATACGCTCAGTTCGTTGTATGAGAGGTTGTTTTGTTACTAGAAATACATTTATACATAGACTATGTACATTATAATACAGAAATATTGTCTTCATTTTTTGTTCCTTTAGTATGTATTAAATTTAATGAGTGTAGATAAAATACAATACAGACAAATAATAAGGCACTTACAGCAGAAAGAAAGATGATATCTACGAGTAGGTTTTTTGTTACAATTGTACACATCAACTTTTCTTTTCATTTCACACAGCAGATTGTAAGCTAGTTATTTTGGTAAAACATTAAATATAAATAGATGTACCTAATTAAACTTATATGAGTACAGAACGAAAATGTAGAACTGTAATAATTACATATTTAATTTACATATTACTAACTGTTTATAATAATTATTCATTGTACATTTTCTATTAGAAACTGTATATTACTTATTTGAAATGAGGCATATTAATATTAACAGTATGTATGCACAGTATTTTTACGTATTGTATTGACTCTGTGTTACACTTTGTATTGTGGAGCGTTAGCAAAGCCTATAACTGGATGGACTGGAAAATTTCATTTGCCTGTCTGTCTATCTGTCTGCCTTTACACTCGATGTCTCGAGAACGAACTGGCCCATAAACTTGAAATATTGCCTGAAGTTTCATTTATATATATATATATATATATATATATATATATATATATATATATATATATATATATATATAGGCGATTCTTCGATTGTGGTGCAGGTACACCACGGGCTTTCACTGAGCGTTACTGTAGCTAATACTTTTACATTAGTTTTACGGTAACCATTATGGCAACGAGAAAATAGCCGAATAAATACATTTATAAACAAGTTGGGTACAATCGTATGTGATTTCAATATATGACATTGAAACACGTGTAGTTGATTCACACGGTAAAAAGATAAAATAGAGTGGAAAGTCAATGTTAAAAAACCGTGATTTGATTTCAACGCAATCTTGCGTTGTAGACCATCTCTACCTCACCGGAACTTGTATTTTTAAACACTGCGTTGAGACCTAACTTAATGTATAAAAATGTTAGTGTCACATGCAAGATATCTTGAGAAAGATGTAGACTTTAAATTTTGTATGAAACTTCAATTCCACATAGTCAATAATCATTTATATGATAGTGCTCGTCCAGCCACGGAATTTGGCTGAGCTTAATTGAAGGCGATCTCAGTAGGCTGCAAAATGTCTTTGCCTGCAAGTAGAATGTAAAAATTTATTTTTCTGCTGCTGTCTGTTTGTCTTGAAATTTTGTATGCAGCTTCAGCGAAGCCTGGTACGTGACACGTGGTGTGGCGAACTCCTACCTTGTTTTTATTGTATAATCAAACTTACGAACGTGCTAAGCAAACAAGTCGTACAGTTTACACGCTCTCTCATTTGGGAGTATACAGAGGTTTAGATGTGTAAAACGTTCAAATGTAAATCCTCCATTAGTGAGCCACGTTGATGTCGTTTCTATTTTTTAAACGAAAGATAACACAAAAAATCTTATGCTGATTACAAAAAGAAGTTATATTATCTATAAATAATGGTGATAGCTTAAAATATTGAAACTTTTGCTTGACCAATAACTATTCACTCCGAGCTAACTCCTCCTTCATAATAATATCATTTTTCGTTTCAGAACGGTGGTTTCAATATGATTATAGTTTGTGTTAAGGTATTGAAACCAGAGGCGGATTTGAAGACTTTCCGCCCCTGGGCTAACCACAATTTTCCCCCACACCCCCTCCCACCACCACCAACCATGTAGGCTTACCTTGGTACTGGGGTGGGTCGACGCGACGTCGGCGGCAGCGAGGCGGGCTCGCTAAGCTTCTAATAAAACTCAAATAAAATAGGTTGAATTGGCAACATTGGAGTTATGCTTTCTTAGTTGCAGTTATTGTTTTTACCATAACATATGAGATGCCACAACATTTATCAACTGGCAAATTACTAAAAAAATCGTGAAAAGTAAGTCAACAGATTTGTGACACATCAGCATGATGTGTTGTGTTGCTTCTCATCATATCCAAAACGAAGAATAGTTTTGGATTTCAACGATCTGCCAAATATAATGGGACCACTTCTATTTCAAACAGTTGAGTTACCTGACCTCCCGTTATGGAAAAATGGTTACATTTTAAAAGTAGGTACTTCAAAATATAACTCAAAATGTTAAATAGGGTTATTCCAGAGCATTGTTTCATTTTACCAGACGTAACTGTTATGAGTTTAAAAATACCTTCTCGAAACATCAGGCAAACTAAGAAGTTCCATATATCATGTCTCCATAAAAATAATACAATTAATGATTCGTTTAAAATGGGCTCATAATAATAATAACTTATCTCAATGATTAAATAGCTCGATTTGACTTCTCCATCCAGAGCAAAATCGAGTACCCATTAGAATCAATAAAAAGCTCAATATTTGAACAGTTTATTACACAGCTACAAATTATTCAAAACAATATTTGTTCTTATAGTAAATACCCATTATTTAGGCTATTTAACACTTTTTAAAGTAAATTCACATGTTTTATAATATGTAAAATAGTAAAAGGTATGTATACCCACTTATGCCCTATACTCTATCACCTTTTATTTTCCTAATTACACACAGAATCTTTTTGAATTAAACATGTCACAGTTATGTTAGTTTACATGATAAATTCCATTATATGCATTTTAAACAATAATTTAAATAGCTAAATATATAGTATGTAAAGATGAATCGTATTGTTTATCATAATTTATACATAGATTTTCCCGTAAGAACACGTATATTCAGTATAATTTACAAACCATTTGTATTAAAACGTAACAGCTAATCGTACGTTTAATTAGCAAGATTTTGGACATTTATTTATTTGCCTCATAAATAAATGCAGTGCATCCCTAATTATTGATTTTCTAAATTTGAGGAAGAGGATAGATAGATTCCAATAATCGAAAAGCAGTTTAACGATGACGAAAAGCAAATGACCTAAATCCTGTTATCCTTCCAAATCAACCATTGTCAATAATATTTAAACAAACTATGTATTAGCATTGAGACACTACAATCTAAGTTTTTGAAGTAAAACATATATGGATTTAAGACGAGTTCCTATTTTATAAGCAGAGCTTCACATGCGCAGCCAGAAGCTAACCTGTGTGTCCTCGTAGTTACGGTTTCTAAGGTAAACAACAGGTGATTACGGTGCTGTCAGGTACTCGCGCCCGCTGCCCACACAGTTATTGTGCCTGACTTGTCAGTCATCCATACATTGAGTTCCAATAGTTATTATTCTCGGATCAAAAAGTATAGATACCCGAGTTTGAATGGTAATCACAAACTAATTAGAAGAGCTACGACTATGAGCGCACCGATTATTCAAAATCAAATCCCTATTAGTTTATTTTGGACTAAAAATAATATTTATGTTAGAACTTAGAAATAAATTATAATAAAATATATCAATCTAACTTTCTAACTATTTTAATGTACGAAATAAACAACACTGCATATATAATTCTGATTATTTCTTGTGGCTTTACTCTTTACTCTGTACTTTCAGTAACCGAATGCAAAATGTGCTCATACTGATATCAATCATACGTTACAGAGTGCTCCTAAAATGTTCCAGTTGCTGTTACTGCTAAGAGAGTCCGAGTACTTTGTACCAGGAACGGCGGTGAACGTTTAAGGTATTTGTATTATAAAAGTAACTTGTACCGGGTAATTTAGGTTTGCGATGACTTGTACTCTTAGGACAGTGAGTATCTGGTACAAAGTATCTTTTGGAGTTGTTCCGATATGACCAGTTGTCACAGTAGTTAGTATGTTGCCAAGCTCTGAGCAGTTCTCTGTACTGTGTTAGTTTTTTGTCATTCGTTTTAACTACGAGGCACACAGCCATGGGCAGAAGATAAGTTGTATCTTTTAATAACAACTTATTCCCATGCAAATCTAAGATTCTAAAACATTACATACTCTATAAGAGTACTCCTGCATATATCTTGTTTAAACATTATCGAATCGTAAGTTTCCAAGTTGTAAATGTTCAAAGTTGCAAGTTTGGTTGAAAAGTGCCCAAATCGGTATTTTTCTCGTTGTCATTAATATATCACGGAAGTTATTGGTAGTACACAGTGTTAATATGTATACGAGTAAATGCAGAAATGAACAAGCTAAATTTTAATATTATTCCTGTTATTGGAGCTCTGTTAGTTTGTGATCCAAGAGCAGACAACAAGATTTAGCTTTGAATTAATTTGTGATTTAATCTTAACTATTTAGTTTAATATTTGTTTAATGTTATGATTAAATTTTGTTTCAGTTAAGGAGAGTCTGACGTCATTAAAAATAGAGTTTTTATTTTGTTTCTTGATTTTTAATATTTTATGAATGAATAGTTTGATATACAAAGCACGTATATTTAAATCAAGCCTATCTACAGATATCTGCAGGATTCTATTAGTAATTTAAAGTTCTGGTTACTTAGGTGGGATAAAGGTGTTGCAAGAACTCGTTGGTGAGGCTGGTACAAACTGTGGGCTAAAGGCGTTTGATTTTGCGGCAATTAAAAGCCAATAAAAATCTGATGAGGTGATCAAAAATGCCAGAGTAGCAGAAAGACCTAAGAATAGGAAGCTGGAACACTGGAAGAATAATAATGGCTTTATATACCTGGAACTGGTTATGTCTGAATAAACACAATATTTCCTATTTTGGATTCATTTCCCAAATATTTCAAAATTTCTACTATATGTACAGCTTATTTTTCACCACAAATCTCTTTCACCACAAAGTGTTTAATGTTATATTTATTCATAACGCGCGCACGCACACACGCGCGCGCGCGCGCACACACACACACACACACACACACACACACACACACACACATATTGTTTATATGTATAGCTATTATCCGTGTTATTGACGATTAAAATGGTGAATTAGGTTATTTTGCTTGAGTTACTTTTTTTAAATTTAATAGTCACATCTCTTTGAACATATTAACTGAAAGTTAAATATATTTATAAATTTGTTATTGCACAAGGAATATATGTATTATATTAGTCCTTTCTTTGCGATCTTGAAATCATCGCTCGTTCATATTGATACACCTACAGACAAGAGAAACTTTGGTATATAACACTATTAATGTACGTCACTCACTATAATGTACGTAAATAGGCAATTTTTAATCCTTAGGAGTAAGTTCAAGGCAAAATGGGATGTTTGCTTTAACTTCACGTATGTTTTTGCAAGTTTTTTAAATTATTGGAATATGTTACCTTTCAGTGAGATTTCCTCTTGATCCTAAAAATTTTAATATATGACTGTGAGATAAGAGCTGTGAGCTGTCCAGCGTCCTGTGGGGTGTGTCTCCCCAGAAACTGGCATTAACACGTTCGTCGACTTGCCTGGAGCCTGAAGAGTATACCAATCTGAGCGTATTTGTGAAAGACCAAGGATTTAATAAAACACACTTTGTATTAATTACAGTTTTATTCATTTACACTTACGTTTACAACCATTCAACAATTAAAACTAACCGATAAAAAACCGATAAAAATTTGTAATTAATCGTTGATACTTCAAATATACTATAGAAAATATGTCTTAACAAGGTCATTATCTTAGACCCAGGTTAAGTGTTAGAGAGGGCTTCTTAGCCCTAACTTCGCCTGGTAAAATAAGACATTCTTTACTTTTTACTTTTTTTTATCTTAGTATGAAAATAGGTTTCATGAAACCTTGATATACAGTTTTTCCTGTACTTGTAATTGAACTTAAACTATTGGCTGTTTCTTTTATAAATCAGTGAATTTACTAAACTGTTGTGATTGTTGACAAATTTAATGATCACATAAGAAAGAAGTTTTAAAGCATGTACTTCCATTATTGGTAAATATTTCCAAAAATATTTATACAACAAGTAGTATGTCTTCTAGAGATAGAAGTTACAAACTCATAACAGTGTTGTATTATAAACATAGTTACATAAAACAAGCTATACTCGTGTTTTATTAGGTTTGCTATTTCCTATAAAACCTTGGGTTGTTAACAGGAGGAATACAATCTTGCATTGAAGCATTTTTACTTGTTTTAATACATCACAATACAAATGTATGAATAAAAATGTACACATTATATTAAATTAAAATACATTTAAGTAACATAAAAAACTATTGTTGACTATTGAAATAATCATTATTAAAAATTGAATTAAAACTACTATGACCTTCGTTTCCTTCATAAGTCAACTACAGTTGGTGTCTATGTTAACTCAGTTTCGATAAGTGTACTTCTATTTGTTACGTAACAAATTATTTTTGTAACTATTGCAAGTTTACAAATTAATAAAAGTACACATTGTATCATTAATCAAATTGGTAATATATTGGGAGTAAAATCAATGATGTTGTAGGACCTAGGTATAATCAGTACAAACAGTAGGCCTATTAATAATTATTTGCACATTCAGGGCAGTTTTCAAGAGCTCTGGTATTCGTGTCGTAAGCTTTTCACGGCTTCGACAAAACTCGTAAATACTGATGTCACACATGTTTTGACAATGTTATAAATAAACTGTGATATTTTGTAAGCATGGCCCTTCTTTAAAACTATACAATAACAATATAACTATTGTAGTATCACAGTGTTATGTTAAACATAAATGAAACATTATGAAATATAAATAAGATCACAACGTATTCGAAGCTGTTGGTCTTTGACAACAGACATAAAGCGTAGAATACTGAGAACTGACGCAGAGTGGCAGCGCAGTGGGCTCCGCGTCTTCAGACTGTGAAGACAGCACTGTAGGGGGGTGGTGGGAGCTGTTCAGTCCTGGTGATGTAGGGAGGTGGGGGGTTATCGAGGCTGGTGACTGCCTCGTAGCTGGGGGGCTGCTCTCTCACTCCCCCGATCAAGTACAGCTGACTGTTCACACTGGTCAGTGTTCTCTGAAATATCGGTTTATCGTCTATTAATTCTCTCGGATAAACTAAACAAATCAAGTCATGGAAGCAGGATTTGTGATGGAATACTATCGATAAACAATATTAAAGTAATACATTTATTTTTCATCAAACCATACATTTTTTAATTCAGACTTCTCCATTGTGACCAATTAATTCAGTATTGGATATCTCAAATGACTTTCTTATTCAGCTAAACTGTACAATTTAATAGGTATTATTTGCCAGTTAGGAGGCTCCACTATCCACGTCGCGGGTCAGCCTCGGCTCGCTGTGCTCGCCTGTGTCCTTGGTCCTCGTCTTCGGTCCAGCCGTGGTCCTTTGTATGGACCTACTCCTGCTCGCTGCGCTTGCTCGTTTCCCTAGGCTTCGTTTTTGGCCTTGACGTGTACCTCTGTATGGGCCTACTCTTCCTAACTATGCTCTCGTCTTCGGCCCAGCCAAGGGAAACTTACCTGCATCCATATTTTAGTAATATATCCTGAAGAGCTTTTATAATAAGAAATTAAACTCCTTACGACACTAACTCGATTAGTAGGTTAAAATGAACTTAGCCCAAAGCTAAATCTAATGTTAAACATTTTAAATATAATGCATTATACCATTCTAGGCCTCTACAACATTCTTGTCTTTTTGCAGGTACTGTCTGACTGTACTTACGAAATGTATTTTCTTCAGTACGACAAGTTAATTTAAAGTGTATTTGTTACAAAGGATATAGTTATTGAAGTTGTGTGAGAAATTTCAACTTATTGTAACAATTTTTTTAAATTTAAATATGAAAAACAGTCATAAAATAGAGTTTACCGAGAATGGGCACAGACTGAGCTAGACGAGGACAGCTGCTAATTCCTTCACCGGCAAATCCTGTAGAATCAGAAAGCCAAATTCTTGAAAAATTCTTGAAGTGTGAGACCAAAGAACACAGTCAATCACTTACCAGATAGGGGGAGTGTAAACGTACGGTAGGCTGGATACGTCGGCAAAGGTAGATACAGGCGACGACACTGAGCACCAGCAGACTCAGGGAGATGGTGAGCACGTGCCAGCGAGTTTCCGGCTTATCCTGCCATCCGTCCACCATACTGCAGTAGAGCATGTAGCTCAGCACGGCGGCGATCGTCAGCCCCACCACGATCCCACACAACTCTAGCCGTTCATAGCGAATCTGCAATAAGTCATCAACCAGTTACAGTACATACTGCAGTAGAGCATGTAGCTCAGCACGGCGGCGATCGTCAGCCCCACCACGATCCCACACAACTCTAGCCGTTCATAGCGAATCTGCAATAAGTCATCAACCAGTTACAATACATACTGCAGTAGAGCATGTAGCTCAGCACGGCGGCGATCGTCAGCCCCACCACGATCCCACACAACTCTAGCCGTTCATAGCGAATCTGCAATAAGTCATCAGCCAGTTACAATACATACTGCAGTAGAGCATGTAGCTCAGCACGGCGGCGATCGTCAGCCCCACCACGATCCCACACAACTCTAGCCGTTCATAGCGAATCTGCAATAAGTCATCAGCCAGTTACAATACATACTGCAATATCGTTAGTGTCACATGATAGCCTCATGCTGATTATATAACTCTCCGTCTGAAATCCTGTCTCGTACAACCACATAGAAGCATGAACAGTATTATAGTGGCTCAATCTGCTATTTTGTCTCCATTGAAGTATCGGGAATACAGCCAAACCGCCAGCAATACTTACCCATCGTCCTACCTAAAACCCGGCCTCTTAAAACCTCATGGTATCCATCGGAATACATCAACAGTCCTGTCTCGTGAAATCAATTAAGATACAGTGACAACATGTATTTTCAGGCGGATTGTATTTTTTGTTTTTATATCACTTAAGATAATTTGTTTAGATTTTTGTTTTGTATGCTTTTGAAATTTATGAAACATTATTTACACTGCTACGAGTAATAAATAATACATAATTTACAACAGTTGTACATGTAGAATATTGTAACCGTAAATATATTAATATTGTATCCTTTATACTGTAAGAAATTGAGATTTTTTATCATTTAAGAGTATTTAAAACTTTTAACGAACTCGACATTTTTAAAATCATAGCTAATTAGATACTGCTTGAGACTAGTTGTTGTCTATATTGGTACTGTAATCTTCACTGACCAGTTATTGATAGTGCAAAGTGTTTCAATACTGGCAAGGGAAACCTGTTAGGAGGCTAGGGGGTGTAAGACTGGCAGGCTGAAACTTGAGAAGGGGTTGATAAAATGTATTTATAATACAGACATATGCGCTAGTTCATTACAAACAGTTGCCAATAAAACGAAGTAAAGATCGAAATTTACCTTAATCTTTATGCTAAGCTGAAAGAAATTATTTATTTCAGCCTAAAGCTAGTCCAAAATTACCATTTCTATAAACATTTTAAATGCCCTATATTTTATATTTATGTCTCCTTTTTAGTTTATATGGCCCATTTTCATTTGATTGACATTTATACGAAATCAAGTTTAAACGCAAACACCCTAAGGAGGGTAAACTTCTAGATGGTAAATACCTCCTAATAGAACCTACACTGGCTACAAATCGATGTCATTTACACCTTAGCAATCGCGGGATGTAAGGAGCCGCACACCACTAACCGCAAATGGCGTATACAGTATATAGAGATAATTTGATCCATAAGTTTAGTTTACTTCGAAGGACGATTGTTGGAGTAAGTTAGGCTTCTGTATTGTTACAGTTTTTCTCAAATCTGAACGCGAGAGAGCCCCACCTCTGCCCGATCTGACTGGAAGAGGTTGGATCATAGAAGGCCTCCACGTAGGCCTATATCAAAATGTCGTGACTTAGATAGTGTGAAATTCACACTGAGATAGTGTACATTATCATTCCTCATGGTGATTGTACCGCCGACAATCCCCCCCGCCATTAATCTTAAATATCTTGAATAATCTGCAACTCCAGAAAACATGTACGAGTATAAGTCCTTGTAAGAAGTGCAATGGTGGGTATCGTTTGTTCCATCATTATCTGTATCATCACTTGTTCCAAGTAAAAAAAAAACTAGCGGACGGACGGACATACTTCTTTCCAATAGAGCATTAGCAATCAAGATCTTTATTCTGGAAATTGTGATATCGTGGTTTTACCGAACACTAAAATAACAATGTTGAGATTTATTACAAAAGTAACAATATTATGTGATATGTATAGAAAACGATAGTTATTGCTTAATTAGCGAGTACTATACCAACACATTTTAATTGCCGATTATGAATTGAAAAACTCCTTCAATAATTTATTCCACTATATACGACTACTCAAATCTATGAATACGGATCCAAAAACCAAATTTACTGCTGTTCGCACTTCAACTTCAATACACTGCCCTGTAAACCCAGAAATGCAATGATTCTTGGATAGGAAGGAACGATTCAAGTTTAATAGGGAACCTCAAAACTACACGTTTGAATTAACTATAATATATTATAAAAATGTAGAAAATGAGACAAAATAATGAGGTACCAGAGCTCACCCGTTAATAAGGAACTAGTTCTGGCGGTGACGATATCTTCCAATTACCATAATTTATCTCAGAACTCATTGGAATTACCAATAAAAAATAGATTTCCCGTGACGTCCGTGTTACACTGTTTGGAAATGAGTACAAGGCCGCGTGTAACAGATGGCCTGACGTGTTTGAGGATTCGTTATAATCACGAGATTACTTCTTAGCTACGAGGCGAATTATTTCAATAAGATGAACTTACAACCTCCTCGAATACGTCTAATAAGACTATTACAAAGCTCAGTTTTATGTTCCGACTAAAAATCAAGACATATATGAATAATTGTAGTTTATAAGTCTAAATATTACACAAAAAACTCATGACTGTTTGTGTGTTGTGTGCTATTTTTACTCGATCACGTAAAAACCAGTAGATTGATCGTACCGAAATTTTACATGGACATTATTAGGCTATTTGGTTCATAAAGGCAAATGTAGGCAAATAATGCCTAAGTTCATATTTTGTTTCTAAATGTGGATAAGCGATTATTACTATTGATGTTTTATGTAGCATCAGAATTTTTCGCGTTTCATTCATGTTTATTTGGGCATAGCTCAATACTGTAAACAAAGAAATAAATACAGATGTTTGAGATTTCTATCTGAGTTATATGAAATTAGAGATGAACCAAAGTAGTTAGATCCATTGGTTACAAAGTGGTTAACGAGATGAATGGTATGGCAATAGGTACGTTTAAATCTTTAAATATTTTGTTTAGTAATTTCTCTTACATCTTTTAATTGATGAATAAACTGCGTGCTCAGCAAATAACGTGATTTTTTTATCCTAAAGTAACAAAAGAAAGTTTCTAATAATTAAGTCACATCACTTGTTTGATAGTATTCTTGATGCACGCAATATTATAATGTATAATGATAAGGTATGTTCTACATGTTTTAATATAATTCCTAAATAGTAATATTTGTTATTGTAATTATTTTTTTTATTTTTAGCGTTGGTATTGTTACAGTGAAGCTCAATAATACTAAAACCAACTAATTGTTTTAAATTAATAATTTTAAAACCAACTAATTGAGACATCAACAAATTGGTTAGTTTTCATGCAGTGCTCAACAATAAAAATGATATAGGAATATTATAACACAAGTTTGTATTGTAATAACAAATACCAAACATTATGAAATCTTTTGTATTAGAACAGTTACTCATTGCCAAATCAATTGTAATAACAGTTTTCATGAGTAAAACGAAAGAGAATTTGAGGTATATCAATGCTTAATCACTTACTTTTGCCTTTCGGGCCTTCCTAGCAGCTAGCTCAGCTTTTCCGTTTAGCAACATCCCAGATTTGAATGTTCCACTTATAGGAAATTTTGGAGAGCGACAAATAACTATGCTGGCGAGGTGTAACCGCAGTCCTAGCCGAAGTCCCCTGACAACTGACCGGTGTGGAGTCGACCGCCAAGGCGTGCGTGTGTCACCCCTACTCTAGAGCACAGGGCAAAGGTCTCTTCTCTCTCCATTACGCAATATTTGTCTGGGCTACAGATGGAACTTTACCCGCTGGTAAACAGATTATTTTAACAGCGTTAAAGTATAGATACTGTTTGCTCACTTCCTTTGTTGTTGTAATTTAATCAATTTTAATGTTACACGTGAATAACCAAGAGTATTATCTGTAGTCGAACCATCGACGAACCGTCGAATACAAACCGGGGGTCAATTTTGATTGTAATATTAGCAATATTGCTCTTGTATACGATCTTTGATCACACAAGCTGTAATCGTATAACAGGCTTGGCTGAAGTTAGCTTGCAAAATTCTAATCTATAGCTCATGTCATTTATGAGATGTCGTGCGTACAAATATCTATTTGTAGACATACTAACGATCACACAGAAAAGAGAAACTCTGTCGATCAACCAAATTCCAAGGTTAGACATTCATCATCATAGAATTCATTCTTGTTTATGTAAAAATTAAGTTTCATACAAAATTAAAAGTTCACGGATGAAATCTTAATCTTTCTCGAGACATCTTGACACATTCACAATTTTGTTCATTAAGTTAGGTTGTAAAGCACAAAGCAGTGTTCAAATAATAAAAGTTTTGGTGAGCTAAGGAATGACTACAAAGCAAGAGTGACTGAAATCAAATTTTGTCACCAATTTATATAATTGACTTTCCACTCTATTATTTTTCCTTTTATCTCTATGAAGAAAAATGTGACATGTTGAAACCTCACATTATTTTATTCCGTTTGTTTACAAATTTATTTATTCTGCTATTTTCTCATTGCCATCATGATTACCCAAGGTCAATGTAAAAATATTCGCTAATGCCATGTAATGATATGTACCATCATCAACTCAGTGTTGCTCATATAAAAATGAAGATTCATGCAAACTTTCAAGTCTATAGGTCAGGTTGTTTTCGAGATATTCTGTGGTCAGATAGACAGACAGAAATGAAACTTTTCCAGCTTCTCGAGTGATAGGCTTCGCAAACGCTCAGCCAACTAGTTACACAACTAGTATAATCAGAGATATATACTCCTTACTAACTTCGTCTCATTTCTCTATCTCTACAAGTCATGTCAAGCCATTTTCCAGTCAATTGACGTATGCCACTTGCCACGCATATTTAATTGTTCTTAAGAGCCAAATTTTATTTTTATTAATTATTACTTATTTATAATTTCACAGAAAATACACACGCTAACAAATTAGTTTTTTATTTGAAGTAATCCCAGAAATTGAAGATTTGGATACATTATAAAATAAAGATTATAATGGCAGAGTATTTATTTTCTCATATACAGAAATGACCAGTATTATGATAATAGAAAAATATAATTTGAATTTTGGATGTAAATATCATTTTTAGATACTTCTAGTTGGAAAATATAAACCTTGTAAAACAATTTGCCTACATCTCTATTTGTTCATTTACACATCTCTATGGTCAGTATGGATAGGGATAAAATAGAAAGGTCAGATTGGTTTGAAACTTGACATGTAGCTGAAACTTTTAAATATTCCGAACAATGTTTTAATATTTGAATACACATTACCACATGCAGTACCTATATGTCTCATGATGAAGTGAACAGCATGTAGTAAACGACCTTGAGTTTTACTCCATAAGAATAATAATTAAACTTCAAACACTTGTACACTTTATTTTTGATTGTAGAATGTTGGGAAATGTGTCATGTTGACCCTTGAAGTGGTAGTAATTTTATCCTGTAGTAGTGTGGGAAGGGAAATCCTGTACGAAATTTATGAACTATGCACCAGGTTTAAAAAATTAATAAAAATACAAAACTTGGAGCAATATATGTGTTGTATATATATAAATAAATAAATAAATAAATATATATATATATATATATATATATATATATATATAAATAAATATATATATATATATTTATTTATTTATTTGTTCAGAATGAAATATAGAATAAAATTTGCATTTTGAAAAGGTCATTACAATTTTTTATTTTGATTTTCTTCATAAAACAAGAAATTTTGCAATAAAGATTTCTAAAATTTGGGAGGGACCATGCCCATGAAATAATGTTATTACAAGAAAAATATAAATGTAAGATAACCTATTTTGAATAAAATTTAACACAGTTTTAGAAAAACAAACTTTATATACTTATATGGAACCGTAATAAAACTATAAAACAAAAAGTGGTTATACCTGTAAATTATGAAGATCTGGTGTACATGTGAGAGTTTGGTAATGAAAATTTTGGTGGACAATTCTACAGGAATATATATTATATTGCATATTTTCTTACTCAGAATGAGTTTACATTATACATAGCAATGAAATAAATTCCACAATTAATTTTTAAAAAATTATAAAAAAATACTTTTTGTAATTATTAAAAACGTCAAAGAAAAACTGTTATACGGCCCAATATAAGATGTTTTGGAACGTTTGCACTATAAAAACATTTATTAATTTATGGATCATACAAAAATGGATGAAACTGATACATAGTCGGAGTACACAATAAGAAGTTATCTGCGAGGATATGTTTGAAAGACATAAAATATGTTGAATAACAATACAGAAGTGAGTTTGAACTACCTGAAGTAAATAGTATAACAATGCAAGGATTAAAGATATGATTAATATCCATTTATATCTGTATTAATTATATTTTTTAAATGAGATATCTCCTCTAACTTATTCTATGACCAAAAATAAAACCATATTAATGTTTGAAATTGAATATTGTTCTTATGTTATTAAAGCTGAGAGGTTTGACATTGTTCTCATAGGATAAACTCAAGGTTGTTTCACTGCAGCCTACTCTCAACAATAATAATTCCTCACCCCAAACATGAAATGGTGTATGTGTAGAAACACAATTTTTCACGTGGGTGACAACAAAATTATTATGCTTCATTGTAAACAGCCTTCATGAGAAACAGTTGTAGTCATGGACATTTAAATGTGTACATTGTGTATTCATAAAAAGTCATTAAATCACAGGGTTAACCTTTTTCAGATAGTTTTAAGACATTATTGTTTTAATTAACAGCGCGTTGTATTTTGGGCGACAATTTGATGTCATGAATGATTGCTCTGATACATGGAAGTCTTCAGATATTAAGCATTTCTACTTAGTTATACCATTGCTGTTAAAACTACAGTAAAAGATTTTGAACATTTTCACCATTTTTTAGTGTTTTAGATAATTGCTAGAGGAGGACAGCAATACATGAGGTTCTATACTAAGACTATCGACATTACATATGCAAGGTACATTAGAGTAGCTTCCCAAATAGCCATCACCTAATTATTTTTCACGCATGTAGCAAATACAACAATTTCCTTTAATACATACTACAAATAATAAACAGAATGTCCAATAATAGGATCGCAAGTTTCTTTATTTTAATGTAGAAATTTATTTCCATGGCGATTTAAGAGATTTAAATAAATTAACATAGTTCCACTAAACTAAATGGTCTATCCGATTTGTTTAGTGCCTCTTACACTGTCTGTTTGAATTTGTTATCTAAAAACTTGAAAAGTTTCAAGATGGTTAATGTAATTTTGTGTCTAAGTAACAAACGTTTTTGGCAGTTCATTGTATTTACTATGTATTACACAAATGACAAAACACACATACAACCACATGATCAATGACCCAACAATACCCTAAAATTGTGTTGTCTGTCCATCAGTCTATCGGTCCATGTGATAGGTGTTGATAGAAAGATTTTAGAGACTTGAAACTTCAGGTTCCTTTTGGTCCAAGAAAGAAGTCTATTGATTTTGGGGTCAAAAGGTTAAAATTAAAAGAAAAAATAGAGTTCTAACACTCTTACATTGATCTCATGAGTAATGAGACGAGAAATTCACTGAGTAACAAGCTGAGTGCCATCACATAACATTCTATTATGTGGGCTAGTAACATGTGTGATGAAGGTACTTTATTGCTGGATTTGTTGGTAAGACTCGTTACATTCTGTCAGGTCCACATTATTACACACTATTTAAATTGAACAACTTAATTACTTCTTTGGACATCTCTAAGAGACACATCATTTATGCTAACTACAATGTACAATTCTTAATGAATGCCAATAACTGATATAGCTCAACAACCATTGTATGACTCTAAGTGTGAATCCTATAGTTTCACATGGCATCTGGACCAGTAAGATTCTGGTCTTGGATATAACGATAGTCTGCTCAAATCCCCATTAAATTTCCAATTTTTACAAAAATTTCCTCCCTTTATCACCCCTTCTGTGATCTAGACTTCATGTCTGTGGTTGACTGAGAAAACTTGATATAAATACCATAGAGTAATATAATATAGTAATGCTGTATGTGCTGTAATATTGTTACTCTAAACTAAACTAGTACATTATAGCATAAAAAAATCCTCAAATCTGATCTTCAGGTAAGTGGTTACAGGATCACACCACCATTACGAAATGTATTGAATATTAGTACTCATATTGTGATGGGATATAACCTCTTAGGCTACTCAGCATTACTAATTTGAATTTGAAACCTATCACAAGGATTAAAAACAAATGTTTTATCCATAAAATTAAGAATTTATTCCAATTTCCTTGGACTACAACCTCTTCATAAATACACTTTGTGATTTTATTTACTGCTTAAGTTATAAGTAATAAAAATAAAATTGACAATACTGACTTAATAAAATACGTAGTTATCTATGATGTAAATGACCTATAAATTAGCACTCTTTTACCTGGTATGAACAAGGCATCTTGATATCTATTTTATTTAGTACATTTGTAAAATCTTAATCTTGGTCTAAATTTTTCAAAGAAGGCAAAATATTTGGTCAAAGATAATTTGAGAGGACATTAGAAGTCTTATCAATGGCACACAAGGTAACCAGTCATCCATTTCACAATTCAACTGTTTAATCCTGTTTGAACCGGTTATGGACAGATAAAACCCAACTGCTGGTCATAAGTCTGGGGATGAT